>NC_090829.1:117604798-117907828 GCF_028021215.1 Eschrichtius robustus | reverse complement strand
TATTTTCCTAAAAATTGCCAGGGGTAACAATTAAATTAAGCTACAAACTCCCTAGTGAATGAAAGGTAAGACTAATGATTAGTGCTTGACTTAGGGGATAATGAAGGCTAACAGGAGCAAGTTTTACCTGGTATTGATGGCAAGAGTCAAATTAATGGACTAGACAGAATGATTTCACTGACTCTGAAATGGTATTTTCCTTTTGTAGTTCAGAGTATCACGCATGCGCACACACATACACACACACACACACAGACACACACTCATAGATATAGTTCTAAAAATAAAGCTATGTATAGTCCTTCTTGACTTCCCCTCCAGAAATAAAGAACCTAGGGTCTGAACTCCAAAGTACATGACAGTCTGCTTATGTAAGCAGACTGCTTGGTACAAGAAGTACTAAAAATTGTAGTCATCTACAATTAAGCAACACCCAGGGAACAGAAGTCTTATTCTTATAAGTAGATGTTGCCCTTTTTGAGTAATCCCTTTCCTTCATCTAATCACACTTGAGACTGAATTTAGTGTGCTTGACTCTCCCTACCCTCTTGTAGGAAGAAGGTTACCTAAGGAGAACTACATTAACTCTTTCATCTTAATAAGGATTCAAAAGAAGTTTTAGCTCAAAATCTTTTTCAAAGTATTCGTTACAAGAAAACTCTTTAATAAAAGATCCCCAAACTTAAGCTGATTCATTACAAGCAAATATTGGATGACCGGAATTCCAGTAAAATAGAACAAAGTAGATAGTCCCTAGAGAATGTTGTGACAACGTATGTTCTAAAAATAACCAGTCTCCATCTATGGTCTTATGAAATTCTTTCAAGTCTTGGTCCAGATGTCTCTAAACCTCAGCTCAGAAGCTAATTGTGTCCCTTTCACTACAATCAGTAGCCACGCATATTTAACCAGTTTTGGTCCAACATCTGATTTTATTAACTTAGCTAAGGCTTCACCCAGCCGAAGCAAGAGGCTGTGCTTGAATAATATGCCCTCTGGAATTAAATCTCCTTGGTAGCAAAAAACAATGAATTATTGATATAATAAGTGGATTCGAAAAGTACTATGATTCAAATGATAACAAATACAAAAGATATCTAATGTTTCCTATCTTTCTTATTTCAAATCCATCTTCTGTACTGCTTAACTGCAGACCAGACACCTTTCCTCTTTATACTCAAAAGAGGTAGAATTATTTTGAAGAGTGCAAGATTCACAATCCAAAGAAATTTATCTAAGCTCACATAACAAATTAATGAGACTCATGACAATGGATTCTGATTATTGAGACATAACTGGCCCAAACTGCATAGATTATGGGAACATGGAGTTTGCTCCTTCCTAGCTACATTCCAAATATGTATGACAGGAAAATACTACTACAAAGATGGGTGGCCATCCCCTTTCCTGATGACCCTCACAAAGCTTGTGTGTCCTCTGATTGTGGTGAAAAGGATACAGTTCGCTTCTGGACTCAGGTTTGGAGACTTCTAGACCAGACTTAAAAAGTTTCATAAAAAGACCATGGATAGAGATTGATTACTTTTAGGACCCCTGATGACAAAGTATAGAGAATCGAAGGAGTGATCAATCTAACCATTAAGTCCTCAAAGTCTGTTGATATCCCAATTCACCTCAGGGTTTGGTTCATGACTCCCACATTTTTACCTTCACCCCCAGATCTGTTCTATAAGACATTGTCCTCTGGGTGATCCACAGGCATCTTAACTTGGCAAAACTTGTTTCTCAAGTTGGGGACTGATTATTTCAGTATATGGGTTTTCAGTTCTACCCAACAACGTGAAATAGGTAATTCAAATTGTCTTTGAAGTTAAATCTTGATAAAAACACAATAAGGGTTTGAGAAAGGTCCCCCTCAGTTACTATGTAGGGGAAAGCTTATCCTGAATTTTACAGTGCTCAGACTAATACTGTCAACTATTGAAATAATAAAACCAGCTTTGAGTAACATCTGCAAAAAAAATACTGACTCACTATGCTGTATACTTGAAACTAATGTAATATTGTAAGTCAATCATACTTTAATGAAAAAAAAAAAAAAACTTTCCTTTTTCTGATTTTTGTTCACCACTCCTTCCAGCCTTTGCTTTTGTGTTTTTCTCACTACGTGGAATATTGGTCTCAATGTTCTTTACTATACAAATTCCTACCTCGCCAAACAAAACCCTTCAGAACATGGTCTGTTGCCTATCATATAGTAGGTGTTCAAAAAACACTGAACATCAAAAACATAAATGGTTTTTGAATGAAGGAGTGGACGAATGAGAAAGAGAGAATCTGAAGAGTTCTTAAAGGCGCCTGGAAGCAGTTTAATCTCTTTGGAGGATGGTGAAAGATGTGGCAACATATTCTTCTGCCAGAAGTATAAGGGATTTTACATAGCATCAGCGGCTCTGAAGAAAAAGGTCAGATGAATCACAGGTGTATTTCAACACACTTAGGGTATTGTGATAGGCTACTTCCCATCTTTCTTAAAGAAAGGTAATGTAATTAACATACTCTGGTATGTGTCTTTCCCCCTGGTCTTGGTGGGTTGAAGGGGGATATAAACTTGAGGCTACAAGGATTTAATCACAGGTTTTTGTTTAAAAGACTTGCTCACTAACTGTCACGGACTTACAATAAGGTAAACATTTATCAAAGTTACAAAGACAAAGAGAGTAAAAAGTAAAAACTAGAAGCAAGATTCTACTAAATAAATTACTAAAATACAGTCATTTTACTAGGAAAAGGCAAAATGAACTGCATTTGGATTATACTCAAAGATAAACTATACTTGAATTCTCTTTCTGATTTCTTGGGGTAGTATTATTTTATTTTACTTTTTATTTTATTTTACAGGAAGTTTCTCATTTTGAGAATGCAAAACCAAAAAGAAAGTAAGTCAAATTTACTTTGAAAACATTATGTTCTCTTAGTTCTACAATGTTGAATGGAATATTTTAGTGGGTTTCCTGTCAAAGTGCTTTTTTAAAAATCGTCATGTACAAATCTAGGTATGCTTTACCCTGCTAACATTTATGTTTATGCTGATGCTTAGGAAACTTGTGTTGTGACATTCCTGTAGACAGGGATGTGAAAATTAAATTTTCAGAAGAAGAAACATGTGTCTAAACTAGTCTCAGATTAAAGTGGAAGCCTACTCGAAAACATGTTTCTATCGGTGAACTATTAATCTTCTGGAGTTCTTCTAATCCAAGTAAAAATGTGTTTGCAAAGAGATTTGGGTTATTTAGGTCAGGCTTGGCTTTATATTCAGCACATCAAGCTGCCAGAGGACGCGACACACACATGTTGCATAAGGTAATGGGATTTTTAACTAATAAGCAGGAAATACATAGCAGCAGGAAGTTGGTTTATGGGGAAATTTCCAGATTGGTTGCTGATGATACAGAAGAACGGCTTCCTTGCACTCTGGAATGGTCTGAGACAAAATTGTTAACATGTGAAATTCTTTCTGGATGTAGTCTTTTTCGACAGCTCTTGCCGCCCCTCCTCCCCCAACTACTTCCTCCCACAAAACACTTTGTGCTTTCATAGTCTTTCCTTCCTTTCTTGCTCAAAGCTTTCTCCCAGTAAGGATACAAAATGCAGCCATAGTAAGTAGGTAATTTCATGATTAACAGCTTAGAGCACCTGCCAGGCAAGGGTAGTTGTATTTTAGTCATAGTTACCTACCTGAACTACATCAGTGACATTTTAAGCATGAATGGGAGTAAAGAGGGGGTTTTTTAGCAGGGTTCTTCTCAGTCTTAAAAATCGCCCCACCTAGGTAGCTGTTTATTCTATCCACGGATAAGGACCTCACTAATCCCAAATCAAATACTTAAACAAAATTACAGCCATTGGCTGATGATTGATGCTTCTACAGATTAGATGATACCCAAACATGGAGGGACAGAAGGAGGATGAATGAGAGGAAATGTACCTGATGCTGACTGAATTAGGAATTTTCAGACATAAGCCAAATCAATCAACACGTTCCTCAGATTCCAACCAGTTAAAGTTGAAGACTTTCTTGAGTTCCTCAATTCTTTTGTCCATCACTTCCCTGAAGGGAATAACCTCTCCTGTCATTATGCACCTACTTCACCTTATAATATTATCAGTAGCTTTTTTGGGAACACTTGTTACTTCCCAAGAGTTGTCCTGAATAAGTATTTTGCGTTAAAAAATTAAAACAAACCAAAATAAAATGGTTAAGAAAAAAAGAAACATTATATATGTAGGTTTTTGCTTACAACCCTGAGCTTAAAAAAAGGGTGAATAATGGAAAACACTCCAGCTATAACAAAATTATTTACATGTACACTATGTGTGTGTGTTCACCCAATGTGTAAATTAACATAATCAAGTATCAATTTATAGTCAATCTTATTTCATCTCTACCCATCTGACTCCCCACTCCCACCCTCCTCACTGGGTTTTATTTAAAGCATATCTCAGACAATTTCATGTTCCAGTATATCATTAAGAAACAAGAATTGTTTTTTTTAAACATAACCACAACACCACAGCTGTACTAGAACAAAATAAGAAAAATAACCTAATATCACCAAGTATACAGTCAGTATTAAAATGTCTCTGATAGCCTCAAGTGCTTTTTTAACAGTAGCTAGTTTATTTGAATCACGATCCATGTGATGCATTTTGTTCATGTTTCTTAATTTATAGGTCTTTCTCTCCATTTATTTGCTGAAGAAACTGGATTATTCTTTCTGAGGAATTTTCCATATTTTTGAATTTTACTGATTGCATCCTTGTGTGTGTGTGTGTCTGTGCGTGTATATGTGTCTGTGTTTGTGTGTGTTTTAAACACGTGTTCTCTCTTCTGTTTCCTGTAAATTTTTAGTTAGATCTCCAGGCTTGATAAGATTCAAGTTTGATTATCTATCTATATATATTTTAAAAGTAGGTCATCAGTGACTGTATATTTCCTGTTGCATTACATTGGAAGCTCATATATCTGGTTGTCTCTATTTTTACAACTGTGAAGTTGCTTAGTGGGTTCAGATGGTATCAGACTGATCCATCCAGCACTAAGTTGCCCATAGGCCTTTCAATTAAAAACTTTAACAGCAACTGGTAATTATTGCCCCGATTTATTGTTTTATCAGGGATTGTACAATAGTTATATTCAATTTGCAATGTTCTTTCTGTATTTATTGAATAGAATTATTTGAAAAAGAACTTGCCCATATGAACTATTTGATTATCTTGAGATGCATTCATGTCGAAATGGCCCACTCTTTTTTTTTTTTTTTTTTTTTGCAGGGGTAGGGGTGGTGAGATTTATGAAAGTTAGTTTCTTCATATTGCACGGAAATTTCCAGGCAAAGACTATACTTGTATTAACTGTACTTTGCCATCCAGAGTCAGGAAAATTCAGGTCCATGTGTAGAACTTAGAATTTATTCCTGCTCTCCAAAACATTGCACACATGTCTAAGTGATCTAATTTCTGTTCACTTAAAATATAAATTATTAAATCTAGACTTAAATATTGGTTTCTTTTATTTTTCTAGGTCAATCCGGAGATCTATGTCTGAAAGCAAAGTATTTGGTTAGTAATTCATAAGATTACTCATGCAAATGATATGTTCTCTTTCTCTAAGAGCGATTTTCTGCTGCTAGTGCCATAAAGCAACAGAAAGTAATGGATGAAAGTCAAATTGATTTGTCTTTGAATTTTATAGAAGAAATTTAAAAAAAGAAATGTGGCTCCATTCTAATTTTAAATGGCTAAGACAAATAAACCATTGATTTATTCAGAATAATTTCCTTTCATATTAAAAAAATAATTATTTTTGGCTTATTGGCTGACTATCTTCCAATTTCCCAACTTTAGCTTGGAAGGTCCATGGTCAAGATGATCTCTTAGATATCTTTTCATATCTAGGAATCTAGGAATGAATAAAAAAGAACTAAAAAATGGTTGAATTATAAAAGACTTTCCACAGCATTTCAAGCACCAGAGCTTTTCTTCAGTTTCTGTGGTTAGAGTACCCATAGTAATAATAGGGGCAATTGGCTTGACTTGTATTTTAATTTTAAAGTAAATATCTAATTATTTTTAGAAAGTTAATGGAAGATATCTCTCTTTCCTTTACAAAATATAGAAAAATAGAATGTTTTATACTAATTATAAAACGTTTGTAGTGACAAAACAACTGGATTATTCAGTTAATAATTCATTTTTTATTCAGTTCCTCAAACTTGTGGGTACCCTTTCTCCCCAGCAGCACCTAGAAGATGGATGCTCAAACCCCCTTTTTCCTCTTTTCAAAACCAGGTTCCTGGATAGGGTATGAAAAGCACACGCAGGCCAAAGTGATGATCATCCATGGATGCAACTACCAAGGGCATCTGCATTTTAATTGGGTCTGATATTCTTCCAGTGGCAACATCTGCAGGGGCTGAGTCCTATCTCATTAGTCAAGGCCCTGTGGGCAGTAGTTGCTAAATATTTAGAATACTAGCCCTGATTTGAATAGTGCATGATCTGAAATAAAAGGAAGTAGTCACTCTTTTATTTTCCATTTATATATGCCCTTCTCATAGCATATTCAGTTTGTGCACATAAGACTCTAGATGTTTCCATGCTAAAATAATTCTTCATGATCACCTGCCTTCTCTGTAGTCAAATATGAGAGCAAATACTGACTTTAAAAACAGCACAGCATGCTGAGTTTGTGTGATGCTTTTGTTGCATTATTTAAAATTTGCTTTATCAATGGTGTGATACAGCATGTGGGATGATTAGTCTTCAGTAAACAGATTAGAAGGGATTCCAGTTCTTCATTCTGGTGCAGTTCACTTCTTTACAACATGTCTAGACCCTGCTCCAGGTGTTAGAAGGACAAGGCTGGGAAAATCATGGTTCTCCCAGTCAAGGATCTTAAGGGTTTCTTGAAACAACTCAGTGTTCTCTCTACACACTTACTTAATCATTTTGTTAAAAACAGTGAAGAATGTGGAGGGTGGAGCTACTTTAATTGATGTATAAAAAATAAATGGTTATTAATTCAAGAAAAATACTCCAAAGAATAATGTAATCAAAAGCTCTCAAGAGGTATTTCAGTAGCAACCTTCTACCATCTATGCTTGAGTGCTTATGTAGTTTATGGAAATAAATGGGAGGCCACAGAACATCTGGGAGTGTCCATCAGGGACCAGAACTCCCCAGAATGGACCACAATGCTTTCTTAACATATTACTTACCAAGTTACAACCATGTGCTGAACTTGTTTGGATGTCAAATTTCTTACACAGATGTTACCGTGAATTCTTCTAACCAATCTTCTGCTTTGCTTTAGAGGGAAAAACTGTGAATGACACAACTTGGCAGGAACCCAGCAAGCCTGAGAATGATTCCCACATCACAAGACTCTGTCAGCTAAAAGGTAATTGCTAAATTTAGTTCAGCTGACTTTGCATTTTCCCAAAGCAGTTTAAAGGGCAGGTAAGAAAAATTTACATCTTTCTTCATTAAAATAAGCAGTGCATTGTGGTCTACTTAAAAAGGAAAACTAATAGAATAGAATGTATATATTATTAATAGAACATATACGTGTGTGTGTAGATACACACAGACATGCAGAAAGGAAGTAGAATTTAATTAAGTTGCCTGTTGAAGCAAAGAATCAGTTGCAAAAATATTTGAAAGTCTTTAATGTCTAAAAGAATGCAAAAATATGTTAACAGTTGTGATTTTTAGGTTTTCTTTAAGAATTTAAGAGAAATAAACTTGACTATTAATGCAAAATTATGTCATTTTACGATTTAAAAAATCCCAAGAAAAGCAAATTAGCAGTCAGGTATAGGAAAATTTATTAATAATAAAAGACTTCATAATTAAAATTACTTAACTTTGGGAAGGTAATGAATAAAACAGAAAGTCCTAAGAGTTCAGAAAGATGAACAAGAACATAAAAAGTTGATCTGCTTGGTATTCTCCCTCCAATGTTACTGGAACAAGAAATAATTGCTCATATTACTTATTGATTATTTAAGAGTTTCTGATTTTTAATTTTAAAAGATTTTTTAATATTTGGGGACAAAGGGAATTATAATGTATTTTTATAGTCAAGAATTTAATGGTTTGATTATACATTCTGTTCAGATTTTGCCTTTTGAACTCCATGAAGGAGCTCATAGATTTACAAAGTAATTATTTATGAAAATAATCATTTTCCATTGAAATATATCAATTTTATCCAAAATTGAATAATGTTTTGGTAAATAGTTTTAACTTAATTTTTAAATATTTACAGATTTCTCCATTATAAATAAATAAATAGGTGAAACATTTTGGGATTATTTTAGATATTTTCTTTTAATTATAGGAAATGTTTTATTAATATTGTGTTTTGATTGGATTCTGTCTTCACCTCATGAATGCTAGCTGTATTCATTCACACCTCAGTTAGTTAATCAAACATTCATCCACCCATCCATTCATTCATCCATCTCTTTAATAAGCACGTGTTACTTTTAGATTATTGTACATTAATCTGAATAAAGAAGGTATAACTATATTACAGATTATTTTTAGTCATAAATTTTGCCATAAACCTCTTCAAGTGTTCTATTTTCTTTAACTTCCTTTTTGTAAAATGTTGTGGGTTTTGTTTTTGTTTTAAATTTAGCAGTAATAGGTAAGTAATTCTATTACAGCTACACTGACAAAGCAGCAAAAAATCTTGGCCTGACTTGAGGTGCTTCTGATTAGTGATCTTTTCATTGTCAGAGAACAAAAAAGAACGTCTTTAAAGAAGACTTTTCAGCTTTGATATTTCTCAAATTCTTAAGCGCCCCTGTGTTCAGTCTCTCTCTGTGTGTGTGTGTGTGTGTGTGTGTGTGTGTGTGTGTGTGTGCACGTGTGCCTAAGAAGTTCAGCTGACATTTCAGCAGTACCAGCTGAGTCACAGGACATTTCTTGGGGATTAATGCTGTGCTAGAAAGAGTTGATGGCCTGAGACCAAGGCTGTCGGTTCCATTGTAAATTGAAGGGAGAAATTTAGTGAGAAAGGGAGAGCCACAAGTTGTGGACTTGAATTTTATGGGTGTAGTAGTTTCCTTTGGAAGGCTCAGAGTATTTCTAAGCAATCTGTGCCCTACATATCAACCTATAATATTTCTTTCTTATTTTACACCCTACTATTTAGCTGTTAATTGCATGATTACTTAAGAGTGGTTTACTGGGCCTGAGGATAGGCAGACTGTGAAGTTTACTGAGGTGAAGATAGGTAGGTGCATCGTTGTTATCATTCACAGCCCATGTTTTTATTGAACACTAATGATGAAATTGTACAGACCATCTTTCAATAAAACAGAAGAAAACATATAGGGAAATGATAGGAGTGACGTAAACTCCTAAAGAATCTATTACATACTTCAAGAACCAAAAAAAGTCCATTCCTCTCAATTTCAATATCAAAATGGTATTTCCACATGACACAAGTTATATTAACAGCAATTCAGTCCTGAAGAGTATTGAGCCTGATGAAAGAAACTTCCGCAGGCTATATTTAGCCAAGGATTTGTGCCTGGTGTTTTAATCCATAAAGATATTAACATACCCCAATAACATGATTGTGTTCTGTTGCTTAAGACCAATTTTATCACAATAGTTGAGAGCCAGAAGCATTTTTAGTTTATATAGTCCATTTCCTTCTTCTAAGAATACTTTCATCTAAATCTACATCTGTGATACTGAGACTACATCTGTAAAATACATGCAGGCTAAATTGAGTCCTCAGGACTTTACAACTGAAAGACTGGCATAATTTAGGTATCAAGGGAAATTAATCTATAATTCATGTTAATTGTTTTATTTTTAGCATTCTAAACAGGCAGAATATTCATAATATTCATTTTAGTATATTAAAATCGATTTTAAAAATCTTTAAATGTATTTTGGCCTTAGTTTTATGGGGGAAAAAAAAGCCTAAAAAGAATAAACTTTGAAATCTATGAATTGGAATTTACCCAAGATCAAGTTATGATTTAAGTAAAGATATTTTCAAGAACAGGGTTTTCATTATTTTATACCAGAAAGTACAAAGAATAAAAACAAAGCAAAATTTTAAAAATGGTAAAGGAAACAAAACGCACTTGGAGATTTAGAGATTCCTTTCAAATGGTGTTACGGTGATAGACTATTCCATGAAACAGAAAATATGTGAAAATAATTGGCTATGTTTGTAAAGGATATAAGGGGCTGGATACATTCAGGAAACATGGTTAGTGATGGAAGGAAAATTAACTCCATTCATGCTGCTGCAAAATTATTTTTAAAATAAATCCTCTTTACATATGATTTTGATGAGATTCATTATAAAAACCCCATTGGTAAAGATATTAGGACCTTCCAGTTTAACACTGGAGTTACCATTAGTTTGAAATATTCTTTCCTGAATTCTAGTCAATATCAATATTTGGCCAGCCTTTTCAGAGTAAGCATAAGCATATAAGTATTTCAGCCTAACTTCTCGAGATCTTATTAAATCTTCTTCTTTACTGGCTTGATACCCTCATTTTCAAGATGGTAAATGTATAGAGTCACAAGTGTATTTACTGTTCTGCTTAATTTTCAGGGACCACAATTTGATTGAGACATTATTTCCCAAGAGCATGTACTTTAACTCTGTTTAGACGGGACTACATGAGGAATGACAGAGAGAAGTCTGATCTCACACCTGAATGTCTGCTTATGATGCGGGAATAAACTTCCTAAGCAAAGGCTGCCTGCCACAGCAGGCCTCTTTTATATCTAAGGAAGCCTTTCTGAATTGAATGACAAGAACACTCTGAGTTCTAGTGTTTTATACCAATGAATCTTGGTATCCCTTCAATTCTTTAGGAGAGTTCTTACTAGAATTATAGTTACCTGAGTATGGTCCGAAGTCTAATTTCCATTAGAATCACCTAGAAGCTGATTAGAGATATTGCTTTTTTAATCAAATCCCTTTTTTTTTTTTTTTTCTGCATCTGCATTTGAAGGGCAGTTGGAGTCTGAACATTTATGCTGGAAGATACATTCTTATGTACACTGTCTTTTGTGACCCGCTGATGTAGTTCATGCATGTACAGATAATCTATTGCTACAACAAACCACCCCAAAACGTAATGACATAAAGCAAAATGTTATTCGGCTCATGGATTTTGCAAGTCAGGGATTCAGTCAGGGTAGTGCTTCACAACGTCTGAGGCTTCCTCTAGGAAGACTTGAATGACTGAGGAAGACTTAAATGTCTGGTGGCTGGAGTCATCTAGAGGTTTCTTCACTTACATGTCTGGTACTTGTCTGGGATAACTTCAGGTTGGGCTCAGCTGGGACTGTCAACTGGAGAACTAATATGTGGCCTCTATTTGAGCTTTTCCCAGGCTAAAGGCTGGGTTTCAAGAGGGAAAGACATGAGAGGGGGCTTCACACATCACACAAGGAAGTGTCTTGAGAGTGAGCGTCACAAGAGACCCAGATGGAAGCTGCCAGCCTTCTTCTGACCCAGACTTGGAGGTCACAAAACATCACTTCCACTGCATTCTCCTGTGACAAGCAAATCACTATGGCCAGTTCAATTCAATAGAAGGAGAATTAAACTCCATTTCTTGGCGGAGGAGTGCTAAGGTCACATTGCAGAAGAACATGTGCTATGGGAGATATTGTTGTGGCTGTCTTTGGAAAATATAACCTGCATATTGCCTAATTCAACTATTGCCTTTGTTGCTGCTTCGGACCAAATTGCTCCGATCTTTATAAATGTTTTTGGTAGGATAACATTTGGGAGATTAGAAATAAATAAAATGTATAAGATTACAAAACAAAGAGTTAATCTTCATAAAATGTCATTTTCCTGGTGTCCCTTTCTTCGTCCAAAACCCTCAGAAGTCTCCCATTTTTTAAGCGGAGGCCACAAATGGGTAGTTTTAGAAGTAAATTTATTTTGAGAAAAAGCTTGTTTAGGCCATACAGTATTTTTAAAATCAGGAAATTTTACCTTAAAATTCATATATTTATACTCTATTGAAAAACATGAGGGACATTGTCAATCCTGGGTCCAAAGTCTGAGGTGATTTCTGTTGAGAGAGCTGAGAACAATGGCTGCCCGTCAGCAATGGCGGACCTTCACCTCACCACAGATCTCCCAATGTCTCCTTGACAAAATTCACTTCCTTGAGTTAAATTACTTATTTGCCTTCTGTAGATGTTTATATTTGCAGCATTGGTCTCGTGGGTTATGTCCACATTCCTCCACCTGGCACTCAAGGTCCATTGCCATTTGGCCTTACTCACCCACCCGGGCTCACCTCCTCTTGTGCAATATCCAGAACTGCCTTCTGATGTGACCAATCTCAATTTCTACATTTAATTAAACATGTTCCACTTATTCCACACTATAGGCTAGTGTTCACAGCATTGCTGCTGTATCTGTAACTTTTCCTTTTCTTCTGCCTTTCCAAACAATCTCCATTCTTCAAGCTTCCACTGAGGCCCTGAGTCTTCTGGGAGGACTCTGGGTCCTAGTGCTCTCTTCCCACCGTAGTGTCTGAATCACTCATTTTACTGCCTTGCACTGTTATGTAAGTGATATAAATGCATTGTACACACCCCTCACTCTGTGGCTTCCAGATTCGAGACTACAGGAGTCTACTTCACTGGTGTTTTCCTGAGCCCAAAAGAGTAATTATAGAGGGAGCTCTCCAAAATTCAGGTTAGAGGGCTCAACAAAAAGAAAAGAGATGAAAAGGAATATAGGAACAGAGGAAAGAATTTTTTTTTCTAAGTACAGAAACTAAAAAAAAAAACAACGGTATAAAAACTCTGTTTCTATCATTCTGACTGTGTGATGGCAGATCTTTCTTCAAAGAGCCAGATCACAAAACCAGCTCATTTTAAAATTTCAGTATTTTCTGGAGCCCTGTAGTGTGGTGACTCTGATGTGAAATATCAACTAGGTGGTGTAAATAATTCTGAGACTGAGCTGTGAATTTAATATATCTTTCAACCATAGCTATAATAGGGATTGGGGGATAAACCTGCTCCTATTTTTCACTATGCATGGAAGGTAGGCCTTGCCTCTTCCTTCCTCCTCCTCAGAATACAAGAATGAGGAGTAGTGGAAACTTGAAGTAGTAGTAGTGACTAGAAGTAAAAGGGAGTGAAGGTGAAAGGAAAAGTCATTGGCCTGGAGGCCAGGTGATTTCTGTGGGTCTCAGTATCCTCATCTGTAAACTACGGGGCTTGGATTAAGTGATCCATGAAGTCCTGTCTTCTTTTAGCACACTGTGTATGTCAGATTTATATAAATGGAGCCCCTTTTACAGGGCCTGAAAGGAAAATGCTGCTATCTTTTGAAAAGGTTTCATTTAGCTGCAAGCAAATGGATGACACACTCCAAAGCTTTTACCAAAGCAGGCAGAGAACAATTTCAACATAAATAATTCATGCTGAGAAGACATAAGCTAATGAAGCTCAAAATGCCAGGGATGGAAAGCTCGGTTTAACAGAAACAAGTGAGGTGATAACATTACCTCATAGCATTTTGGAGTTAGAAGTGGTTTAGTAGCTCAGATGCTGCTCTTTTATAAGTGGGAAGGAAACTGAGTCCCAGAGAAGTTCCATGGTTTGCTCAAGGACACAGCTGGTCAGAGGCATTCTTTATTTTTTTGTTGTTAAATTTCTATTTTACTTTGATCGGTTTCTTATAAGAACAGTGTATCTTTAAGAAAGTAAACGTTCATGGTCTAGTCAATATAATGCCTTAATAGACTAAAGAAAAATATTTAGGTATTCAATTGCGCTTAAACTTCTTAAATCTTGTAATTTCTGATAATCTCTGTGTAACGTTTACCTCTTTTCATAGATCTAAATGAAGATGATTGTCTTTTGAGTAATAATACACATATTCTTCAAGGAAAAAATCTACAAGGCATTTCGTATCAGGTAATGTGAATAATCAACATTTACATGGTGTTTTGTGAAAATCATCTTGTTATTGATGTGTACGTAGTGTACAATACTTAGCCTTGTAGCTATTTTGTATTTAGTTACTGCAGGCTGTTTTGTAATTCATATGCTTATGTCTCTGTGAATTGGAATATAACTGGAAAAATTAAATGATGACGAGTTAATAAGCCATTTTGATTATGCAAAACATCATGCTCTATAGCCTTTTGATAAGTAACTCTGAACTTGGTAAATTAATATGCTGGGATTTTCTCTGACAAGACCTGTGCTAAGTGTTTAGAACTATCTGGCCATCTTCAGTGAGTGGCATGTCCCTCATGTTTTATGCTTGATATGAAAACATATACTGTGATTTCTGACATATCCCTTTAAAACTTGCATTAATTAGCCCAGGAGTTCAAGCAATTAAGAATGTCTGAACCTTGGGCCTCCCGAATAATAACATAGCATTAATTAACAGCCAAATACTTGCTATTCACCCTGTAACAAAAAATCACATATGAGTCAATAGGGCCAACTCAGTCATCACACTGATTTTTGATATTTTTCTGACAGCCATAGGGTTCTCTTTAATCATTCTGACGGTTTTATTAGAAAATTTAGAACTGACCTTCCTCAGCACAGTAGACTGATCAATAGGCAGAGGGTATGTAGCATATGAATTATGAGGGGTTGATTTGGTGAGGAAAGGGGGCTCAAATTCCTAAATCCAACCTGATTTCTGAGGCTGTCGGAGGTCCTCCGATGAATTAGACAGTGGGCCATAACTTTTGATCAAGCACGGTTTCCGCTGGCTGCTCTGATGCCGCCGGAGTTATGGAACTGTGCTCCCGAGAGGGCGGCTGCACCAGTTTGCACTTTGCCGAGAAGTCTGTCAACCGATGGGTTCCCCTGCAGTGCACGGCTGAGAGCTCTGAAAACAGACAGAGCTCTGCTGGAGTCTTAGTTTGGCCCTCGTAGCTATATGACCTTGGGCAATTAATCTCTCGATGCCTCAGTTTTCATCATCTGTAAAACCAATCTATAAAGAACCTATATCTCATGGCTGTCATGAGGATTAAGTGAAATACTTCATTAAAGCACTTAGCCTCATGGCTGGCATTTAAGAGACGTTTTTAAAAATTTAGTTGTTGTTATAGAGTCTCCTCTCTTCTCTTTCCCCTTCCTCCTCCTCTTACTCTTTGCAAGAACTTAATGACCCTTTCACGAGCACAGCTGGCAGATTATCTCTGAAACATGCAGTCTCATCCTCCCAAATTTAGATGAGCCTAAGTGAAACACTGTCTGATAGCAAGGAAAAAATAACAACTGGTGTATAGTAAGAGCTCCCCTGACATGTTTTGTGCCCAGAGGAATTCTTCTTTAGGTCTTTAGTAGAAAAATAGAACTATCTCTTAGAAATAAGAAAATGATGTAGAACATTCTTAGACTAAAGGGTTAAAGATAAATCTTTAACACCAAACTTTCTGTGCATTTTAATTGGCTAAGAAATGATTCTTCTAGAATGGTAACCATTCAAATGTACTATGTAGTTTATCACTAAAGATTAGTTGAGGGAATTCATACCCAGTGACAGACAGACAGGAGCTATCTAATCTAGAAATCTTCATTTGAGAGTTGGGAGGTGGTCTTATCTATCTTTAATATCCCTCTTCTTATTCATAGTAGGCATTCAATTGAGCTTAGTTAATTAAGAAACTTTTTCTGTATGACAGAATACTTCAGTGTAACAGAGTATTATTAAATATTAAGCAGCGCTATGAAAATTATTAATATATTAACTCCTCGTGACTGAGGAAAAGAAAAGTAGAAGCAGTTTACCCTTTGAAAGATGAAGGAGAGAGGGAACCATTCTCTGGTGTGAAGGGGAAACTGGCCTTTTGGTGGAATCCATAAGAATGGACTTTGGCACAGACTGTGGCCTCTCATCATGTGAGCAAATGACTTAGCAGAGCATTGTTTCTCCAAGTGTGGCCTGGGGACCATCTATATCAGAATAACTTAGGGTATTTGTTAAAAATGCAGATTTCTGGGCCACACCCCGGTCCAACTGAATTATCACGTCTGGGGTCCAGGAATCAGTATTTTTATGTGAGTTTTCAGAGGTGGCTCAGTACACAAACCATGAGACTCTGGGAACCAGATAGTTGATGAGAACTTGTCTGCAGACTTGATGTCTCACGTATTTTCACTTTACAAGCCCCAACTTGGTTCAGTTCTGGTCTGGGAAGACAACAGCCTCCTGGAAAAACCAAAGTTGAGAGTTGTTCCATATTACAGGAATGATACGCATTCATTACAGAACTTTTTAGAACTATATAAAAGTAGAAAGGATCAAAATACTGAATAATATCTTAAAAGGGTGAACATTTTCATATCACTGGCCATTTTACTGAATATCATTAACATGGGATAAAGTTCATAAGATGTAAAACATATTATAGTTATTATTACCCTAGGACCATGCCTACAAAATAGATTTTGGACAATACAAACATTCAGAATAAAAGATTTAAACATGAATTGAATTTCCAGCCAGAAAACACTCAACAAGACATGTTTCCTTCATGTTCTCAAACTGAGAAGAAGATCTCAGATGTGAAAGAAAGTACAAGGAACCAAGTGGCAGGAGTGTGGGAAGATATTTATGGAATGCTTTCTCCAATACTGACTTTACTCCGTGAATATTTTTGTCTACTTGGCCTGGGATTAGTTTGTTGGAGAACCAGGTTTGCAGGAGAAGTGCTCAAGGGGAGAGTTTGAAGCAAAGCCAGCTGCCTGGTACTGTGATCATTATAACGACCATAAAGAACATCTTGGGGCAACTTGACTCCCAGCCTTGATTTTTGTATCCTTGTTCTTGTTTGTTCTTTTCCGGCAGCATTCAGTTGATGGCTCAAACCTTTTGTAGCATATTGAAAAGGGTATAAAATATGCAGTAATACGGACTTTGAGCTAATATATTTTCAAAAATGTTTCATGCCTCATTTCTCACGTAAATTCTTTGGTTGCATTCAGCCTTCAGAGCACCATTCATATTCATGATCTAGAAGAGGGATAACATTTATTACTTTCAGTGCTAGTGGTATTCAGCACTGTCAAGTACCCCCAGCCAGGAATGCACCAAAACATTTTCTCCCTGAGCAACTTCCGTGGAAAAAGTGTTGCTGAATGAATGAATTTTTTAAATATTAAAGTAAATATTTATATTTATACACAATATATTTATAAAATATATAAATATATTTATATTTTTATTATATATTTACATATAAATATATATTATAAAAATATGTTTTATTATATATATACATGTAAATATATATTTATATTTTTATAAAAATATATGTATATTCCCCAAAACCTTAGGGTCCCTAAGGTTAGAGGGTTAGATCACTCCATACGCTTTCAATCAATTTCTTTCTTGATGTTCTTTTCTACGGCAACTGTAAGGATAAGTATTTGAATTGTCAGCCTCCCCTGCAGTTAGGGGTGGTCATGAAACCACATTCTGTCCAATGAGATGTAGTCAGAAATGCCTGGGGAGGGCTTTCTTTTTTGAAAAAAAAATAAAGCAAAGCTTCATGAGGAGAAAGCTTTGTCCTTCGCTCTTCTCCCTCCCTGGAGCTGGAACTTGTTATCTGGTAAGTTAGCAGCTATCTTGCAACCCTCAGGGCAAAAGGCACATGTTAAGGATGGTGAAGCAGGCAAATGCGTGGAGCTTTATTCATCATTGACATTCTTGAGTAACTGCATCAGCATTGGACCACCTATGTCTGGACTTCTTATTGTGTGGAAATATAAGCCGCATACTTGTTTAAGCCACTATTGTTAGGTTTTCTGTTCCTCAAAGCTGAATGTATTCCTAACTGATATACTTTATTTTTAGAGCGGTTACTTCTGCTAATGCTGAATCCTAATTGGTTTAAGATATTAGACCAAACTGTGCTCACAGAGTTGGATGACGTCTAGAATCAGCTCTGACTGTACAATCTAGACTAGCCTCCTTCAATTCTCAAGCAGTGTAATCAGCATCTAGAGTTGAGAGTTAGTCATTTAGTCTGTAAGATGAAAATTAGATTAATAACAAAAAATCTATGGACCACATACAGTTCATTGGCTATATATATACTTAAAACTGTATCCAGTACAGCACAGCATTGTTGGGAAAGGTGTGTATATTAGATCAAAGCAGAATTGCTTTTTGGTGAGCTTAACTGAGGTCATGACACCAAGTGACTAGGGAAGAGCTTTAAGGTTATGCTGTGATCTTCTTGTTAACAAGCAGCAGAGGCAGGTCCCTCATTAGGTTTCATCAGCCAACTTTTCTGTGGTTCTAAGCAAAGTTGTGAACAAACCATAAGGCAGGAAAAAAAAGAGGCCAAACTGACAGATTATTTAAATAGCTCCTGAAAGTGTCAACTAAAAAATAGCCTTTATGTGTGATGTGATCACTTAAAGATGAACTAATGATGTGCATTGTTCTTATTTTCAAGTACTTTCTTCTCCATTATATAACTTTAGCTACTATATTATCTGTTGCTACATAACAAATTACCCCTAAATTTTTAAATAAATTTATTTATTTATTTATTTATTTATTTATTTATTTATTTATTTATGGCTGTGTTGGGTCTTCGTTTCTGTGAGGGCTTTCTCTAGTTCCGGCAAGCAGGGGCCACTCTTCATCGCGATGCGCGGGCCTCTCACTATCGCGGCCTCTCCCGTTGCGGAGCACAGGCTCCAGACGCGCAGGCTCAGTAGTTGTGGCACACGGGCTTAGTTGCTCCGTGGCATGTGGGATCTTCCCAGACCAGGGCTCGAACCCGTGTCCCCTGCATTGGCAGGCAGATTCTCAACCACTGCGCCACCAGGGAAGTCCAGCCCTAAATTTAAGGGCTTAAAACAGCAAACATTTATTATGCCACAGTTTCTGTGAGTTAGGAGTTTGGTAGTGGTAAAGCTGGGTGATTCTAGCTCAGTTTCTCTCATGAAGGTGTAATTAAAATGGCATCTGAAGGCTGCCTAAGCTGAAGGAACTGCTTCCAAACTCCCTCTCGTGGCCGCAGCCAGGAGGCCTCAGCTCCTTGTGGGAGGAGCTGTCCGGAGGCATCAGTCTCTCACCATGTTGGACTTCGCATGGGGCTGCTCGAGTGTCCTCGCAGCATGGAATTTGGCTTCTCCCAGAGTGGGTTATCCAAGACACAGAGTAAGAAGGAAACCAAAATGCCTTCTAAGATCTAGTCTCAGAAGTCATATACCATCACTTCCAGCTTATTTTATTTGTTAAAGGCAAGTTAGTAAATCCAGCTCATACTAAGGGGAGGGGCCTTATGACCCATGTTTTGAAAAGAGCAGTATAAAACAATTTGTGGGTGTATTTTAAAACCACCAGAGCTACCTAATAATATTTTGAGGCTACAGGTGGAGGACAGGTGGAAGAGGATTCCTGCATCCCAAGACCAAGGTTATAACTCAGTTCACAAACAGAGAGAAGTAGAGCTCTATTTGGTAGCTAGAATAGAATGTAACCTTTTTTTTTTTTTTTTTTTTTTTTTTTAGCTATAAGACTTTAAAGAGTGGCTTTAATTGGTATTAAAAAAACATTGAATGTTATGTAATGTACATTTTTGTCTCTGGTGAAATGAAGTTAAAATCAGACTAGATCTTATTTCAGTATCCAAAGTTATACTCTATCTATCTATCTATCTATATTCCCTTTTAAAGCAAGGAAAAGAGCTTAAGCAACCTCCATTTTAACTTTTAGTTTATTCACAGAAAAGGAAATGGCTGGTAGTAACAAATGAATTTAATGAATGAGCTGTGTTATCTAGGCAAGTTCCAATTCTAAATATCTGTGGGCATTTTCACCTCTTGATCATCTTAAAAGGTTGATAGGAATTATTTGGGTATTTCTCAGTATTATTCTCATTTTTTTTTAATTAATTAATTAATTTATTTTTGGCTGCATTGGGTCTTGTTGCTGCATGCGGGCTTTCTCTAGTTGCAGTGAGCAGGGGCTACTCTTTGTTGCGGTGTGTGGGCATCTCATTGTGGCATCTCATTCTCTTATTGTGGAGCACTGCCTCTAGACATGAGGGCTTCAGTGGTTGTGGCTCGCAGGCTCTAGAGCACAGGCTCAGTAGCTGTGGCGCATGGGCTCAGCCGCTCCATGCATGTGGGATCTTCCCGGACCAGGGCTCGAACCCGTGTCACCTGCATTGGCAGGCGGATTCCTAACCACTGCGCCACCAGGGAAGTCCCAGTATTATTCTCATTTTTAAAAGAATTATATAATTTAAAAAATGACTAGCAAACATATTCTGGTAACTTAAACTGTGCCAAACTAGTTGATATCTTTGACAAGGAACACAAGCCTGAAAATGTGGGCCTAATTCTTTAAAAATCCACGTGCTACACTCAATGGCAAAATAAAATCCAATCACTCAGTACTAGTTTCCATCACTTCAGCTACTCTGTCAGTTTCTACATTTTGCCTCTTGGTTTTGGTCTAGAACTTGTGGGACTTCTGCCTAGCTTTGGTTACTATAAAGTAACCAAACTTGCTTTACCTTTATATGAGTCATAACTCTTGACTTTGGACTTGTTTAAACTCTCTGTGCCTCAATTTCCTTATGTGTAAAATGATGCTAAGAAAAACTTCTTATGATTGTTATAAATATTAAATGAAGCAGCATATGTATACTACCCCTAGAAGATATTCAATAAACATTTATGTCCTTTCCCTAAACTCTTCTTAATCCCATTGTAAGACTTCCCCTCAGAATAAAAGTTGAAATTCGTGTCTGTTTTCTGTTATCAACTCCATCCAGTGCCTTTTGCTGCAGGCTTGTGGTGCCCTGGGTAGAAACCGTGTTTAATGCCAGGTACCTGGATTTTTCAAAAGAGTAGAAGTTGACAGTAAGGACCTCACATTGACAGGAACCAAACATAATAAAAATATCCTGTGCTATTGTTGCAGGAAGGGGGGCCTCTTCCAGGACCCAAGGGTGGGCTCTTGTCTAACACTCAGAAATGAATTGCCCGAGGAGACACACGTGCTGACAAAACAAGAGACTTTATTGGGAAGGGGTGCCCGGGTGGAGAGCAGCAGGGTAAGGAACCCAGGAGAACTGCTCTGCCACGTGGCTTGCAGTCTCGGGTTTTACGGTAATTGGGTTAGTTTCCGGGTTGTCTCCGGCCCATCACTCTGACCCAAAGTCCTTCCTGGTGGCGTGAGCGTCACTCAGCCAAGATGGATTCCAGTGAGAAGGCTTCTGGGAAGTTGGTAGGACATATGGACTAGAGTCTCCTCTCTCCTTTTGACCTTTCCCAAATTCTTCCCGTTGGTGGTAGCTTGTTAGTTCCCCATTCCTTACCAGGACCTCCTGTTGTAAGATAACGCATGCAAGTGGTTATTACGGTGCCTGGCCAGGGCGGGCGGTTTCAGTCCCCTAACGCTACGACGCCAGATATGACCCAACTCCAAATGTATATTTAGTTTGAGTTTAAACTCCATCAGAGTTTCAAAGAGGGATACCCATTATGTACCCAAGGATGGAGGGCATTAAGGGAAGAAGGAATAGACTGCTTCATAAACCATTTTTCTGACCCTAACTTTCTTTCTACCAAACTTCTTCTGGGCTTTGGACCATGTGCTGGGACTTGAGTAAATGAGGGATGGGGAGTGAATTCACTATACATATAGTGTATATATACTGTATGTACATACATGCACATACGTATCCATCTTTGTATACATGTATGTAAAGATCAGGTTACCGATGAAACATTAATCAGTGTACTTTGATAATGTGATAATTTTGATTGAGGAAATGAATCCTTTCCCAGTTATTCTGGTATCTTTGTACAGTTTTGTTTTTGTTTGTTTTAAAGAATGTCAACATCAATCTTGTTTTCTTTTTTTAATATTAAAAAGGGTGACATTTGAATGTTGAAGTTCTTCTCACTCTCAAAGACATATTAAGCCTACTGTATCATATTTAAGTGGTTTCTCCATCTCTTTCCCAATAATTTTAATGCCATGAGCATTGTTTTCTATAGTTCTTTGTTACATCCTGTTTTCAGCTGCCACATGGAAGTGTTTTTAGAGAATATAAAAAGACTTGTCCTTATTGAGAAAGTTCCTGACCCAAGAGAAGCATTTCCTTCAAAGAAGGATGAGTTTTTAATGTAAAAATATTTTCCCTAAAATTTAGCAATTTCTCCTGAGACATGGAAAATTTTTTAGTGTTATAAAGTATATCATCTTTGTGTGCCAACTCTCTCTTATGACATTGAAATCCTCAGATCACGTCAACCACCTGCCTTTCCTTGTTGAGCTATTGCTAAACAGAGGTTCAGGGAAAGGACATGTTTTAGCAGGTGTGGAAAAATTTCCAGGACACTCATGTACAGCAGCAAGTCTTGTAGTATTATGGGCTTGAATAGACTGTAAATCCTCTTTGCAGTTCTTTTTCCAGGTTGGCTTTTGGGAACACTATAAGCTAAATTATACAACTTTATTTGATTATTATTTCCCAAAATGTAATATAAATTTGCAGAGTCTGTGGCAAATAACCATCTATAACAAATCATTTTCTTTATGTAGGTACAAATATAATAGTTTCAAGATATCTCCATTTACGGCCCACTCTTCCCAAAGATAATTAACATGTTAACATCTAAGTTTCTATAGGTTTCTTCTCAACAGTACTTTTTTGTCAAAGGAATGATAGCTATGCTAGGTAGGAAGAGGTGATGGAAAGGAACTATTTAAATATTACTTCTATTCCCTGAAAAATTACTGTACCCTACCTTTGCTGTTTCCCATGTCTTCTGAGTTTTTAATGACTAGTTAAAATATCAAAGAGCTGTGGGGGGAAAAAACAACTGAATCTCAATGAATACTAGAAGGACTTCCCCGATGAAAATAAGGCTATGTGTTTGGGAAGACTAAGAGATAACTTAATTAGAACAGAATCAAAAGAACTGGATCGAAAGACCTGGAGCTACCACTGACTGTGTTCTTAGGCTATGAAATTCATATTTCTGTGCCTCAGTTTTCTCACCGTTAAGGTGTTGGACTAGATGAATACAAAGGCTTTTTCAAATGCTAATAATCTGTGATTAATAGTAGCTCATTCCCACTTTTTCCTTGATACTCTTCTGAGGTCCAAGAGTTTATGTAAGGTAGCAAAAGGGATACATATATAATGTAATGTCCCTAAACTTATTTGAGCAGCAACACATTCCTATGATCCAACTCCTCATTTTGGAGACACATAGGGAAGTGAAGTGGCTTGCTCAAGTGCACATGGCTAGTCACAAAGCAGAGCATCACAACAGAGCAGTCACTTATCTGCAGTCCAAGGCTGGTTCTATTAAACCAGCTTTTCCTGACACTTTTCATTTATTTATTGTGTATGTTAAATTATAACTCCTAGATACAAGGGTTGTATTTTTTCTATGTAATTTTCTATACCCATAGCTCCTTATATTGCTAGGAATCCAACAGGTGCTTAATAAAAATTAATTAATTTGTATACTGGCTCTTAAATTTCTTATCATTCACATTTTTGGTCAGCTAGAGAGTTTACCCCCCCAAAAGAAATGTGCTTATGAACTGTTCCAGAAACTTCGTCAAAATTTCAAAGCAGAGGATATTACATGGAAGTAGGAAAGATATTGCTTCTACAGCCTTTCCCCTTAAACCAACACAACCTCATTTGCATCTCTGACTTGTGTAATCCTGGCAGCTTCCAGCTGGCTTGGCAGTGTCTCCACATTAAAAGATAGACCGCAACCTACGGGTCAATGAGCAAAGAGCAATCTTGGCTCCTCATACAGAAATGGGGAGAGATGGCTGTGAACTTGTAACTTCCTTGTGTCTTGGAAAATAGAGCCTAGATGACACATTATTCCAAGACCAGAATTATGCACCCCAAAATCTGCTTGAGAGGAAGGAGAAGGAGCCAGAAATCTGTGTTAGAACTTGAGTGGGTGATTTGTATTTATATAGTGGGATAAGCCTGTTACATAAAGGGCTTCATTAGACATGCTAAATTACATTGCTTAGCTGTTCGAATGCCTGCTAATCCTCTAGGCAAATGCATTTCCTTTCCCCACCTTACTTGGTGCAGTCTTTCCTGTGAATAACCATCACATTTTATTTGTATTTCTCATATGACACACATTCACCTTTTCCTCCAGATGTATTTTTGACCAACTGTTCAGTTCCCATATATTTATTGAGCATGTTAGAGACCAGGGTTGAGATGTGCAAAAGAGCTCTGGAACCCCAAAGAGCTCACCTTTCAGTGGAGGGGACAGACACAGAAACTTAGGTGACTGTTTTTTAAAATCACTCAGTTGTCTTATTCTCTTTTGCATCTCCCAGAGGTTAGGTGCTCAGTAAATATGTGTTGAATGAATAAGTAAATATCTTATAAGGCTTCTAGGAGAATATATTCTATTTCATTAATTAGTGTATGCACCTGCCTATTCATTCAATGACTTTTTTTATTGTGCCCAACCCTATTTTAAGTGCTGATACAGTCTTCATTTCATTTCAATTTCTATCACAAAAACAATACATTTTGTAATTATAATTATGTAAGTATATTTAACATCAACATGGCAATTTTCCCACCAGTTATTTCTTCAATCAATATTTCTTTTGTGTAACTGAATTATTTTCAAATTGTCTTTTTAGCTAGTTGTAGTTCCAAAGAAAGCGGTAAAATAAACCTCTGAGATGAAACTTGTTTGCATTGATTGATTCTAGTTCATAATCCTCTTGGCTTTATTACTCTCCATTGAGTTAGTAAATGTTAATTGATCATTGTGACCTTACAAATTATCTTTTTAGAGTATATTTTAGGTCATAAATAGAGAGTAATCACTTTCACGTAAAAGAGAATGGAGATACAGTTTTGGCAGAAATAGATTTGATTAAAACAAACCTATATTCTTAATACATTTTTTAAATTATAGAATTTCTCCCAATTATAGAAGTAATATATCTTCATTGTAGAAAACTTGGAAAATGCCGAGTATATAAAGAAGAAAGAAGGCACTTAGAGCGGTGTTTATACTTTTTATACAAATTTGCATTCTGATTTTTCACTTAACAGTGTATTGTGCACATTAAAAAAATCATTTCTAAAGCCCTAAGAATTGGCAAAATTTGAGTAAATAAGTGAAGAGTCATAAGACTGCCAGGTTCAGAGAAATTGTCAATGCAAAATACATGAAACTACTTGAAGTTTCACTTCAGGGTGTTCATTACAGCTTCCTTTTAAAATAAACCAAGATAATAACTTTTTAAAAACCTCTATTTCCTCTGTTGAAGAAATTATGTGATATAAATGTCAGGTGATCTGGTTTTTTCTATTTGAATACTTGCTAAAGAGATCACTAGAGAGGAAAATTTTTCTAAATCAGAAATTAAGAGCTAAAAAAAAAAAAGGGAAATTATTTTACTTCATTCAAGTTCTATGATGTTACTTTCCAACTTCCTTTTCATTAGTAGCGTAAAGAGATCACAGTTCATACAGTTAGATGATTTGGATTTACTTAGTCTCCATAAGCCTAAGTTTCTCCCGTGTAAAAGGAAGGGGATAAAATTGGAAGAGATTTAAATTCCCTGGTAGTGAAATACATATATGAAATACATACATATACTTATAAATCAAAACCCTGAGTTTGGTTGGTCTTAAAGTGACCATCAATACCAGAAAACTAGTAACTAGATAATTAGTTGGTTCCTAAAAATCTTGTGAGAAAGAATATTGGATTAAAAGTCAGAATACTTGATTCTCATCCTAGCTCTGTTATTAACGAATTATCTTTCCCTGGATAAGCCACTTATCTTCTCTGGGTTTTCTCTTTTTTTAAACAGGGTGGTAGACTAGAAGTCCAGTAATTTCCATCCTGGCTCATAAAATATGATTGTAGGACTAATCCAGTTCAATAATTCATTGGTGCTATTTTCTAAAAATTGTTCTATCATCCTAATAGTCAAGCAAAGCGCCAGAAAATGAGGTATATTTAATCCAACACTTGTAACAAAATTTTTACATTATTTAAGGAATGTGAGCCAAGTGAACTAAAAGATATGCACATTTATATATAAAAAATATAGTATATACATATTAAAATATATGTATGAAAATATTTAATTTATATTCACATATAATTACCATTTTGATGAAGGAAAACAATAAGTAAGCAAAATACAGTAATTTTTAAATTTCCTCTCATTTCTCAATTCCTAATCCTGTTTTTTGCTTCATTACACTTTGAAGAAATAGATAGATTTTACCAAATCAAGTCCTCATCCATTTATTCATTCATTCATTTCATATTATTATGTTAACTAATTCATATGGAGTACTAACTGTCAACAATGTTACAGATACTAAGGATACTGCATGATACCTTTATAGAAGGGTATGGTTCCTACCTTCCTTCAGTTTAGAGCCTATTGGAGAAGAAAGACATTTAACCAATGATGACACAAAAATGTAAATCTGAAATTGCAGTGAAAGACAAGACCGTAAAAGAATGCAGACCTAATTTGGACTTGGGAGTCAGGAACGCTCTGCCTGAAAAAAATGACATTAGGCTGAGGCTCCAGGGGTGAGTAGGAAGGAATTAACCAGGTCAAGAGAATGAGAATAAGCATTCCAGGCAGACAGAGCAGCATATACAAAAACCCTGAGAAAGGAGAGTTACAGAGATTAGGAAACTAGAGGCCTGAACCTTGTGAGCCAGTGGGGACCCTAGAGACGTGGGCCTTACAGACCCAGTTAAGTTTTGGATTTTATTAAAAGTAAAATTTGGGATTTCTGCAGTAATTTAAGAGGTAGTAATATCACCAGATTTACATCTTTCAAAGAGAACTCTAACCTTATATTACAAATCAACTAAAGGAGTACAAAAACTAAAAGAAAACCAATTGGGGACTTGGCAATAGTTTCAATGAAAGAAAATTAAACTAGGGTGATAACTATGGAAATGGTAAAAAAGAAACAGCTTCAAGACACATGTTGGAGAATAGACCAAACTGGGTAATGGGATAAATATAAGTAAACAAAAGAGAGGTAAACGGCAAAGGTGATAATCTGATTTATGGGATATGCAGGAGGATG
This sequence comes from Eschrichtius robustus, assembly GCF_028021215.1. NCBI lineage: Eukaryota > Metazoa > Chordata > Mammalia > Artiodactyla > Eschrichtiidae > Eschrichtius > Eschrichtius robustus. The sequence continues at coordinate 117,880,682 of NC_090829.1, read as the reverse complement.
GATGAAGATGGCATTCAGTGAGTTGAAGAAGACCAGGTGAGAAACATGTTTGGGGGGGGGGGCGGCTAAAGGTCACTCTTGATCAGGTTTATAAATCATTTTAAATAGACAGTTGGAGAGGTGAGTCTGAAGCTCTGAAGAAAGCCTTAGAGAAATAAATTGGGAATCATCAGCATATAAGTGGTATTAAAAGTTGTGTGTGTGTGTGTGTGTGTGTGTCTGTGTGTATCTGTGTGTGTGTGTAGATGAGAAAAAAAATGATGGCAATATTATATAAAGGCCCAGAGCTAGTTCTAAAGGAATTAAAGCATTTAATTTTGAGAGAAAAGGAGGTGTCAGCATATAGGAGTTAGAGAAAAAACAGCCAAAAAAGGTGAAAGGAAAAACCAGGAACATGGAGTCACAGAAGCCAAGAAAAGAAAGTATTTCCTAAAGGTCATCATGGTCAATATTGCTGAATATCAAGTAGTAATGGAGTTTGTGGAGTTCATTGGACCACAAAAGCAATTTAAATGGAATAGTAGAGACAAAAGCTGATTGATGAGTACATGAGATGGGTTGAAAGGATGAGAAATTAAAAAGATTAAATTAAAGGAAGCATACACAGTTAACTTTTTTGAGAAGCATGCCTGGGAAAGGGAGTAGAAAGAGTGGTAAATAAAAGATTGTGAATTAAAGATGGATGAGATCAGAGCACGTTTAAAGGCTATTGGGAAAGGTCCTTTAAAAAGGAAGGTGATCAAAATTCAATGAAGAGGGAAGATGAATAAAAATGTAAACCAAGTTGTGTCACTCCTCTGATTAGAATAAAATATATATTCCTCAGCCTGCTTTAAAAAATCTTCCTTGAAGACTCCTAGTTAAATCTCCGGCCTCATCTCATGCCACTCTTCCCTTCTTTCTCTTCCTTAGGTATACAGTAAGAATTCCAGGTTTAGAACCTTTGCACAGGCTGTATCCTCTTCCAGGAATTCTCTTCCCTCTGCTATTTGCCTAGCTCGCTCTTTTCCATCAAAGTTTCAGTTGAAATGTTCTTCCTGACCATCCACTGAATCCAAAACGATCTCCAAATTTTCATATGTCTGGTTCCTTCTTGTCATTCAAGCCTCAGTTTCAGTATCCTCAGTGAAACCCTTCTGATAACCTAATGTAAATTAGTACCCCCCCATTCCCATGCCATCACCCTGTGAATTCTTAGCACAGCACTTCTTATGCCACATTTTATTGTTCATGTACTTGTTTATATGTTAATGGTATGTCACTTATCTCTAGAATGCAGACTATGAAAGCAGGGATCTCATCTTACTTGCTCAATGCCATATTCCCAGAAAGTGTGATAGTGTTTGACATATAGTAGGTGCTCAATAAAAGTTTGTTGATTGGTTGAATGGTAAGTTTAATTTACAGGTCGGTCTTCTTAGAAAATATCTAGAAATTAAAAGGCACATTACGGAAATTTTAATCAAATTCAGTCCAAATATACAGGTAACAGGTTAGAGGATTGTAGTGAATAACACTATTATTTTAAAATATTCTAGAAGATTTCTTTTTAATAGAAAATCTTAATGATTCTATACCTCTTATAATAATAGTAACTCTAATTTTCATGCATCAGGTATATACAATCTAATAGCAAGAGAAAGTTTTCCAGAAGTACTTTGCTATTAAAAAGTAGCCAGCCTAATATACACAATTTACTACAAGTAATCCATTTGGTAGATAAAACATAAGTATGAAGCCAAGAGTGTATTTACATTCAGCAAGCATTTATTAAGCCATGCACAATCCTAGGCATATCGGATTCAAAAATGAATAAAATGCGATAGACTGATCTCTAATAATTCAAATATGAGTAAGTGAATAAAGATATAAAAGTTAACAATACTGTGTCTTAAAAAGGCTGTAATAGAGTAGGAACAAAATAATGCGGGGCCAGTTTGTTTTACCACCTCTGGGCCATGGGACCACACATTTGAATTTAGACACTATTCAAAAGTTTCCATTCCTCCTAAGGGCACATGGTTAGTAAGAAATTCAGTTACCCTGGATCTAACATCTTTCCCCAAATCAAGTGAAAGTCTTTTTCACAAAGAAGGGGGAAAGAGAAGGTTATTTTTGCTGCCAGTGTTTCAATGGAGCAATTAAGCTTTGTCTGTAAGATGAAGAGGTTGCCATAAGAAAAGAAGCACAACAACAAAAAATACTGTGCTCAATGGTTGTGCAATGCCAGCTTATTATTTCTGGAAGGGGCTAAAGATTAGAAAATCACTCTTCTTGAGTTGTAATAGACCTGTAAAGCTGAGTAACTCAGAAAGTACTGAAAAGGAATACTGGGGAAAATAATACAAAAATAAACAGCAATAGAAATCGTGGTGAGCTAAGCATGACCTTTGGAAAAAGAGGAAAATTTTGCATATCTAAGAAAATCTCATCAGAGTCCTCTCTGTAAGATTAAAATGATTTCAGTATTTTTCCATTTATTTAATGCAAACAGATATGGCTTGCTCTGACAAAACATCCCATTTCTTATTTAGGTATTATTATGCAGACAGAACATCAAGTTTATGTTGGCTGTTCAAAGTCATTCTTAAAGACCAAGAATAAGAACTAAATATAATAATTAGAAACGTCTGTATGCCAGAGATCCTTTTCTTCCAAATATTTCTTTGGGCTTACAGTCTCTGTCAAAGGATTGGAAAGCACTGTTATAATTATGTCTCATTCAAACATTAATGAGGAAGCAAATCATTCACCTTTTAAAAAATGCAGTATCTATTTTGATGTCATTTATCAGCTGTTCGATGGAAAGAATGAGGCAGAAGCAGGCAGAGAAGTATTTCTGAATTCTGAGTTTTCTGGATGAAAAAGAAGTATTCCTCTATGCATAACTTCTTATCTTGTTAATACAACAGAATACAGCTATCTTACCAATTAGTATAACATTTAGCACATAAGGTATTAATTTCCAAAATATTTTGAAATCTTTAAGAGAATAATATCTTTAAAATAATAAGTAAAAGCAATATAAATACAAATTTGTCAACATTAAGCTAGTGAGAAATATTTCTGTATCTTCCAAAAAAAACTTTGAGTCATTAAAGCAATGTTAATTCTTTTATCGATATTTTTTTTTTGCCACAATAAACCAATGACTAAATACTAATGACTATGTACTAAAACATAATATAGAATGTTGTGGCTGTGTTTTTACTTTTCTCAGTGTGTATCTTTAGAAAGCAAGAGGCTATTTAAAGAAAAGTATATTGTTTGAAAATATTTCATACTTGAAATAAAATGCTGTTTTACCAGAAATTTCCAAAAGGAAAATAAAGAAAATTGAATTCTGCTTTTTTTTTTTTTTTTTAACACTATCAGTCAATTCTAACACATGCAAGTAGCAACTTTCAATTTCTTGCTCCATCTACGTTATGCTGCAAAGGACTTTTTCCTGTCCACCATTTCACCTTGAGCAGGGGTGCCTCCTTTATAGATGGCTCTGGATTCAATCCATTTTGCTGCATTTTGAAGAAAAAAGAAAAAAAAATGGTTAAAAAATGCTCCGTCTTGTTATGACTGGCCAGCTGTAATATACGTTACAAATTTGAACCTGCAAAAGGTGGTGTGCTTTCAAGTTATTGCTTAAATTGTCTCAGGCTACAGGTCAAGGTCATATTATTTAATTTTCCTATGTTTATGATCTCAACACATTTTATATTTAATTTTTTGTGGAGAATGATTTGTCTTTACCCCGAGCTGTGTTTGTGCTAGGCCATAAAATCAGGTGATGACCCCGTGGAATCCGTGGGCACCTTAAAGAGACTACAGAAACTGGTTTGGACCAAGAAAGCCAGGGTGCCGAGTCTGAATGAGATGAAACCTACGTCAATAAATCTCCGTGAGTAAGAACTCAATGAGCTGATAAAAACGTTTTGAGGAAGAATTGGGGTAGCATATATTAATGAAGGACATTTTGATAAGGCCTTAAAGTAATCATTAAACGTTGAGTTTTTTTGGGGTTTTTTGCCAAGTTATTTGTGAAACAGGTATCCTTACACTGTTCCTGAATTTCATCCATGACATTCCATTTCCCCTTTCCTTCAGAACCAGACTCAGAGGAAGAGGAAGAGAAAGATATGGGTAAAGCTCAGCAACAAAATAAGGGTCAGCATTGTCCACTGTTCCCATTCCTTGGCCATAGAAAACAGTATGATTCAGTTTTGATGTGAATGCAGCTAATTGGCAGATCGTGACATGCAACTTTGATTTTCATTTATTTACAAGAATGCGCTATTAATCATAATCTTTTGTTTATACCAGCTAACCATTTGAATTTAAATAGATTCGACCATATGGCACAATTTACTAAGGGTAATATATGTTTCTATTTTCTATAAATGTTTTATATGTTAACAGAAATTTCAGCAGACCCTACACTACATGCAAATATAGGTCTCACTAATCAACTTTATAGGACCAAAGATGTACCTTTTTCTTTTGTTTTCTCAGTCTTGTTCTTACTTTTCCAAAATATTTCACCGTGAGACATACCACGTGCATAAATCTCTTTGCAGATTGATACTAAAATAGAGAATTTTAGGATACCAAAAGAATTTCCAACAATCTCTACTGAGATTTCATTCTTGTAAGTAAGGCAAAGATTTGATGTGCTTCTTTATGATGCTCTCTTATACACATGACCTCAAAAATTAAAAATATTTAAGAATAGAAACATACTATATCATGCTTATAACATGCGGAGAATTTTTTTTAGTTTGTATTTTTTTCTAAAGTGTCTTTCAGTACACTAGTTTCATGTGGTTTTCAGTCATTCCAGTCAAACTGGCTTTAATCATTATATACGCCTTCAAAAAATTTTAGGTAAATCTGTTTTTACAAAACCAGTCACTTAATATATCAAAGACTTACCCTTTAAAGAAATGCTATTGTAAAACTATTTTGTGGAATTATATGACTTCCTGGTTTAGCCTGTGATGTTCATTCATTTCTATTATATAAAGGGAATTATAATAGTCATAATTTCTACATGTGCAAAATTATTAGACAGACTTACCTCTTATTTTTCTTTACCATTCAGAAGAAGAAGATGAAACATTGACTTCCTGTATGAAATTAGCCAAATCCCAAGAAAAGACAGTTAATAATGTTAGTACAAGGAGGAAGAAAGAAATGGAGATTAGACTAGATTCTATTTCTGCATCACTGGTTAGACCCAGTACTTCAACTGGATGCAGCTTGGCCAAAATATTATCCCCCAGTGGAGGTGAAGTTCAGATGTGGAACAGCTGGAAGCCTTTTCCAGAAAACCCGCTGTGGACATATGTTGATTTCCAAATTGACCGGGTTGGACCCTGGGACAACTGTTTCCACTGCACTCACCACCCAGATCTCAAGTCTTCTTGTACAGATATGGATCTCCCACACTCATGGGTAAGTTTGTAAATTACGGAAATGTATCATCTTATCTAGATGTTTGTACTAGCAGGAAAGAAACAGATAACAAATGTGCTAATCAGTCAAATTTATGAGTCTCTGGAAAGTTACCAGAGCTAGAGCTGTCTTTCCAAAAAGCAATGCAGCTCTTGTGACTTCTGCTATCATGTTACTATTGGACATGTTCCTTGTGTTCGAATTAGCTACTGCATAATATTTTCCAGGGATTTCTCTTTAACTAAAGGAAGGCAGTGGATGTTGATTCAGATCAAGAAGATGTGCGTTGAATTGTCTAAATTACAGCTGTTGTCTTGCAGTTTCACAGACAAATAATAGCTAATTTAAATGAGCATTTTCTTTGTGCATGCTATTCTTCTAAGCACTTCACCTGTATCATTTCATTTAAATCTCACAACAACCCTATAATGTAGGAAGTGTTATTCTACTATTAATTCCTTCCTATTTTACAACTGAGAAAAATGAGGTACAAAAAAGTAACAGGTACAACGTCACAGATCTAATAAGATAAGGAGCCAAGATCTAGAAACTAGACTAGGGATCCTGATTTTAGCTAATACATTATAGTGTTTTCCATATACTAAGCTAGGTCCTAAGGCTATATGGTACAAGAGAAAGAGTATGGATTTGGAGTTAGACAAATCTGGGCTTGAATCCAACCTCTGCTATTTGTTTAGCTTGGGCAAATTATTGAAACCTTTTAATTTCAATTTTCTCAATAGTAAAATGGAAATAGTAATATTAAGCTCATGAAGTCATTGAGAAACTAAAATTAAATAACACAAATATTCTAAGATTTAAAAGTGTTTAATTTTTTTCAACTTGAACATAAGTTACTTATCTGCCTGGTGTATTATTCTTTCCTTTAAAAACATTACCCTATCCCTTCAGACTCAGATCAAATACTTTGTCCTCTAGAAAGCCTTCCTGGGTCATGCCAGACAGGAAATTCCTTCCTTTGAACTCCTAGATCACTTAAGGGCATTATTTTTTCATTGTATAGGCATCAAATACATATTGGTGCCACTGTGCCAGTACAATATTAGACTGGGGACGCAGAGCTAAACAATACATGCACTGCTCCTGTCTTCATGGAGCTGACCACACTCCACACTGTAGTGGGATGAGTTGGACGTTAGTTTATTTGCTATAAGTAATTCATCTTTGTATCCACCGTAGTCTCTAGAATATTATAGGCACTCAATAAATATTTGAGTAACATTTGCTGACTAAATGAATGGAGTTTTAGAAACCAATGGACTTTGTTACCATAGATCTGGATAAAACTTTTCTTCTCATTCTTCTAACTGTCCCTATATTAATGCAATCGTACATAAACTCAGTTATTATGTGTGTGTGAGTGTTTGTGAATGCGTGTATTGATTTTGGTATATATACATAGTAATGTTTTTCTTTTTTATTTAGGTAGTTTTGCCTATTTTAGTACATAGCTAAATGATTAAGTAAGGAGTTTTTATCTGCAGAAGGTCAAACATATCTGCAGAGTGCTCAGAATTTCAGATGATAGTGTTCAACACTTGTGACAGGAAAACCTCAGTGGATTTGGAGAGAAGGTTCAAGAACACGTTAGAGTTAAATTGGTTTGGTAAACTTAATGAGACCCCTTGCACTCAGGGATTTGAGACATAGAGTGAAAGAAGTTGGATGAGTGCAAATTATTATTTTTATATTCTACACATATATGCTATAATAATAGCAAGTAAAAAATCTAGTTTCATTTTAGCATAGCTGGTATTTTTTTTTTCTGTAGTAATTACAAGGCTATTATTTGGGTTATACTTTAACTTTCATTCTAGGGAAGATACAGAAGGCAGATAGTGTTGAGGGAAAAGTCTTCTCAAATGAGTGTTACTTACTATCAATGACAGGTAGTCAGCAGTGACATTTTTGCAATTTTAAAGGGTAAAAGTGTGACCAGATTTTTTCCTAAATGTACCTACATATACAGATACATTGGAGCTGGGCCTAAACCCCACATTTTGGGGGAAATAAAACCAATCCACAAATTAGTTTCTCAATGACAGAAATTTCAGCAATAGTGGATTCCAGTGTTTTTGATCTCATCATTAAATCAGAGTTTTGAGGTGGCCTGAAAGTGACTTGTCTTCTAGACAGTCCTTATTCACCCAGGTACACCTCCCTGCTAGCCCACTTCAGGCTTACACTCTCAAAGCTGGTTCTTATAGAGCTGTTTGTAATGCCAACGCTGACATCACTAGCAGAGTGAGATTGGGCAAGCTCCTTACCCTCTTTAACGTGCAAATTCCAATTCTATATTGGTTTCAGACCCTACTCATCTCTTTTCCTCCAAGTGATTCTTTGCATACTGAAAATACCCATTTGTAAAACAAGGTTATCGAGGTCTGCTGTGCAAAGGCTGTTGGGAAGATTAAATGAAATGGCGTCAGGACTCAGTTGATAGCAGGTAATATTTATACCTAAATCAAAGAGTCAAGAGGCTTGTACTGGGCTTGGAAAGGAGCAACATTTTACTCAGTTGAGATACCATAAACAAATTGAATCCAGTCAGGGAAATGTATTATTTGTGAAGGACTCTTCACAGAAGTCAACAAGGGGAGAATGAGACACACACAGATGATTAACATGCAGTTTAGTTGTGTGTAAGGTCTATGGGACCTGAGGAGTGGGGAGAGATATGTGATTACAGATTTGATATAAATTGAGAAAGGCAAAAGATGAGATTTACGAAAGTGTAAACTCCACAAGAGAGATGTGAAAGGAAAAACTACTTAGGGATGCCGATCTTTTCTAACATCCAAGATGAGTGGTGTTGAGAGAGAATTTCAGATGCATCTTAAGAGAGGTAATAGTGGAGGTAACCAAAAATAATATTTGTAGCCAAGTGTTTACAATCAACTTACAAGGAGAGTGATTGAAGGATATTTATGAAATCCTGCGTGCTGAGAACTTGAAACATCATAACAAAAAAGAGGAAAGTGAGCCATAGACTTAGTTGGGAATAAGGGCAAGAAAGAATAAAGTTTGTGTGTTGCAAAGGAGAAGAGGTCTTCCTTTAAGGTAATATTAAAAGAGTAGCTAATATATTTTTCAAAATCTTGGATATTTTTTTCAGATTTATAAGAAGAATAAATAGTTTATCAGATTAAGAAATGGAAGTAAAAATATCCCTTTTTCCCTTCAAATGTCTAAAATGTTCCAGAATCTATTTTATAAAAATAGTGTGATATATTTAAAAATGATAGTAACAAAAGCTCTTTCAGAAAGAAGGAAAGTCAAAGTCCTGAAAGAACAAAACAGAGACCCATGTATAGAAGAATTCAAATGCAGTATACATAGAAAAATTATAATAATGAGAAACCAAATTACGTAAAAGTCAAAGAAAAATGAGTGAAGTTTATATACCAAATCTCAAGGTGAGAAAATAAACAAAGCTCCACTTAAAGCATCTTAAAATGCATAAGAAGAGGATGATAAGAGTAGAGCTGAAAGGTCTTATTGGAGTATTATGTGAACCCATCAAAATTGCACCAAAAGAGAAAGTGTGGAGAATGGAAGATTTCTTTATAGAACTGTTTCAGTGAGAGGAACAGGATGTGTGCTAAAATTAACCAAGAAATAAAGGAACAAAGATTTTACAGTTAACCTTTCAATTCAGATGGGGAGTAGTGGATGCTCTAATTATTGACATAGAAAAATGTTCTTGGGTCTTACAGCCCCACTGCTAAGTGGTTTCAGAGTTTTAATACTGTCCCCCCAAAACTGCTGATCTATGGGAGAGAGGTGACAAAACCAGGATAAGCTATTTGTGCCTATCTTCTACTCTGTCTTTCTATTCTCAACCTTGGCAATCTCTCCCAGTATCTCTGACCCTAGTCTAGGCTACTTCCTTCAATCAACATGACATGTCATTACCAGATTAATCTACCAGATTAATTTACTTGACTAATCTACTTGATAAATGCTACCTGAATAATGATTCTGAAGCTCAAACCTAGTGTTACTGCTCCCCTTACAAACTTTTAAGCATCTCCCCAACACCTACAGGGTCAAAAGCAAACTCATTCACCTAATCTGCCTTCTAACTAGATTCTCACCAGTCTCTTTCACACACACACTCTGCTGTAAGCACAGTGATACCATCCTTTTGCCAAACACGACTTGTTTCCCATCTTCATAGCTTTGTTTATACTGTTTTCTCATTTAGATCTTCCTTTCTTCTCTACCTGTTTGATGAATAGTATGGAAGGTTAAAAATACATATGGATGAGTAAGAATTCATGCGGTACACTTCGAAGAAAAAAATGTGTGAAAAGGAATGAGGATTGAGAGGACCAGTAAAAAGAGAGTAAGGAGGCACGTGGTTTAGAAAAAAGGCAAAATTAATTTCATAAGCTCTATTATCATTTTCTTTGTACATTAGTGATGTTAGATTCCTGACAAAAGTCTCTGTGTCCCACTGATGGGTGTATTTTTACTGGCCCAGTGAATAACACATACCAAGAAGACTGCTCCCATATCCACGCAGAGGAAGACAGGCTATGAACCATCAATGCCTGATTTCTCATAGTTTAATGCCCTTGTGTTCAACTCTAACAGCAAAAGCTATTTGTTAGAACAGCTTTAAACTTTTATCTGCTTACCTTGGAATTATGGTGGTATGGAAAGAGAGCAGGTTTTAATGAATGGATCTGGACAACCTGTGAAAAGGAAGGCAGAGTAAATGATAATCTGGACTGAGAAATGCAGAAGGAAAAATAGGAAAATGTGATAGAAAAATACCAAAAGATATTTATACTTATTACAATCTGCACTGAAATTAATTAACTTGAGAATCAAGATTCTAAAAATAATTTAAGGTCCTAAATGAACAAGAACAAATAATTAATTATGAGTATTTTACATGACAAATTTTTAATTATAGCCAATAATATTTGATGGAAGGAGAATTAACATTTACCCAAGAGAAGAATTTGAAAAATGGGAGATACTGCAACAGCTTATTCATTCATTCATTTATTCGTTCATCCATTTATTCACTCATTAGCAAACTCATGTCAAGTGCCTCCTAAGCCACTTAAGCTATGAATATGTATGTGGGAGGAAGAATCGACCGTTTCATATTTATAATGAGATTTTATGGGGTCTTATTAAAAAAGGTAAAAAGGAAAAACAAATAATCACAATCCTCAGTATAAAAATTCACTAAGATGGGAAACATATTGCGATACTTGTATATAAAATAATCCTGGAAAAGATCTGGCCAGATGTGCAAACACATTTACATTAAAAAAGAGAAGCTGGGCTTCCCTGGTGGCGCAGGGGTTAAGAATCCGCCTGCCAATGCAGGGCACACAGGTTCGAGCCCTGGTCCAGGAATATCGCACATGCCACAGAGCAACTAAGCCCGATCACCACAACTACTGAGCCCGCGCGCCTAGAGCCCGTGCTCCACAACAAGAGAAGCCACCGCAACGAGGAGCTCATGCACCGCAACAAAGAGTAGTCACCGCTCGCTGCAACTAGAGAAAGCCCGTGCACAGCAACGAAGACCCAACGCAGCCAAAAATAAATAAAATAAATTAATTTTAAAAAATTAAAAATTTAAAAATTTAAAAAATAAAAAAGAAGTTATGGAAGAAACATTTAAATTATGAGACGTTATAATGCAAGATATCAGATTTATAATGCAAGATATCAGATTTATGGAAATTATTTAGGTTGAGTTTGAGGAGAGTAATTTGTAAATGTTTATGGAATGTTTAAACGTATTTTTCTAATAAAATCTTGTAGAATAAATATAAAGATAAAATGAGAAAATGTAATTGCTCTGTAAGTGTGAAGTCTTATTCTAGAAGTCCAGGATAACTAGAGATATTATTAAATTAGACTTTTGAAGCAGGGCAGTGTAGAATGCAAACGAATCAAATTATTTAGGTTAATGTTTGGCTTTTCCCAGTTACACAAACCTCATGACTATCAGTGAAAATAACAGACCTGTGATGTAGTTCTAGAACTGTTATAGAAACCAAGAATCCCTCTTTTTCATGAATTGCCCTAAGGGTTTTGTCCCACTTCTCTCTTTGTTTTGTTGTTGTTTTTTCTCTGTGCTTATTTACGCAAGTGCATCAAATTAAGGAGAAAGTTGAATTGGTACTCCCCAAAATAAAATCTTTCTAAAGTCTTCATAAAATATTTGTAATTTAGAATAGCTCTTGTGATAATGATAGAGAACCCATGATAATCAATTATAACTACATTTTGGTTTCTACAAGAAAGTTGAAATTTGCTTCTTTGGATTCTCAAATAGACAAAGGAGGACAACGAACGTCAATCTGAAGGGGACCCAGTTACGCTCACTGAACATGGGAGACCTCAAGTGCCTCCTTACTGAGAGCCTAACTCTTCTGCGTGGTTCAGAAGAATAAAGCAAATCACTAATACTGGACACTGGCCTTTGGGAAGAGAGAGGCCTAAATGTTAGAACATTTTATATAATGAGCCTTGGAGAATGCCCCAAGTATTGGTAGAATTTCTTTTGTGGCAGAGAAGCAAGCTCAAAATTCAAATATTGCTAAGCAAGCTAAAGACAAAGTAATATTTTGAGTGTGCAGCATAGTGTGTCAGAAGCTACGTTATACGTCAAAGGAGCACAGGTTGGAGGCAGGAGAGCCAGTTGTGAGCTCAACTCGGTCACTTACTGGGATCTCTCTGGGTCAGGATGCTTAACCTCCATGGCCTGCTGCCTCCTCATCTTTAGGAAGAGGGAGAGCTATCAATGATTTTTAAGACTCCTTTTTAACTTCAGTATTTGGGCTATGAGGGTACACCAAGGAAGATAAGTCCTATGTGCAGAAAGAGATTAGTACATAAAGACTTTCTTTCAGCTCTTTCAAAGCAGCTCTCTTCTCCCTTTTCAGATGCCCATTGTTGACCTGATTTCTTTTTTTTTTTTACATAAGCTATTTTAGGTTTGGGTTTTTATTTTTTATTCTTTTTCCTGACCAACTAAACTTCCTCTGTCCTGGCTACTTCCTCACGTTCTGAACCAACAACTATGTATGTGAATACAGACTTCACCTGGGATATGGCCAGGTTCTCCTGACCATGAAAACTTCTTCATGAACCAAAATGTCTATATTTCCATTCTCAGGAACTAAGAAGGTTTCTGCCACTCAAGAAGAACTGTTTTTTAAAATCCTTTTGAATGCCATTTCAGAGGACAAAATCCTGCTTTGACAAATGGGCGGGTGAAGTTTAAGTAGAATTGTAGAGGGTGGCAGAAGAGCAGAGGCCGTGCAGAGTGAAGAGTGCTGGGCTGGAGTGAGACATCCTCTTCTGCCACCATCACCCATCTCTCTCTCTCGCTCCCTCTCTCTCTCTCTCTCTCTCACACACACACACACACACACACATACACACACACTAGGTGGCACCTTTGAGATCTTGTCCTGATCATGCAGACATGTCGATACAAAGACAATCATAGTCTCCATTGACTTAGCAGTTGACTATATTTCAGGTGTTTTTATATATGCTATCTTTGTGTTATGATTCAGTTAGGTGGTATTATTATTCCCATTTTAATGGTAAAAGAGATTAAATAATTTATGTAATGTAGCAGTAGGTTGCAGGACTAGATTTTAAACCCAAATCAGTAAGAGTCCAACGTTTTCCTGCAAAGAGCATGACTTTGTAACTTTCAAGATTAGGCTAGTAATGTATCTATACTTTCTCATCTGTGAAAAGTGAAGACGTTAGTTCCCAACTTTCAGTATAAAATGAAATGATGCATTTGAAAGTGCCAATTCAAGATAGGGGCTTAATCACTTAATACATAGAGTCCCTGCCTTTGAGATGCAATATAACTTTTCCCACATTTCATTTTATACTGGCGCTGTGAACTAGGCAAAACATCACTGCCATCTTACAGATGGAGAAATTGAGGCGCATGAAGATTGAGTGAATTACCTGAGGTCCCACGGCAGATGATGGCAGAGATGGTACTGAACATAAACCTCCTAACTCTCAGTCCAGACCTTTCCTATGACAAAGTTGTCTTTAAATTGTTCAGCAGAAAGAAAAATAAACATGGTGGCAAAGAGGGGCTGTACATGGTGGAAACTGAGAGTGTTGGAGCCAAAGAAGCCTGGACTTGAACTGTAGCCTCACTGCTTACTGGCTGTGTGATTGCTAAGTTACTTGAATTATTTGAGTTTCAGTTTCTTATCTATATAGGCATAATGAAGACTTCTTTGTGGAGTTCTTGTAAAAATTGGATGTAAAATGTTTAACTATACCTGACACACAGTTGGAACGTAATGAAGAAGAGCTACTATTTCTAGTGACAATTATTACTATTTAATTACAATTTTTAATTATGTGTTTGTAATTATTTACCTTTCATGCAGTGAAAAACAGCATTATGTCTACGATACATCAGGTATTGCTCTGGGCTGTGGGACCACAAAGATGCCACACCTGATGTCAGATTCTCACCATCAATAATTCTCAGCAGTTTTGTATCATATGAGATAATGTTGTAGTAAATGTACATTTACTAGTTTTCACTAATTTTTAAGGTTTATAAGTATAGTTTGTCCAATTTTCTCCCTATAGATAAGAAAGCCAGAACTGCCTAGTTCGGATAGGGTGAGACCCCGCTTATAGCTTCTCGGAGGTGCCCTGGTGACCCCATGCTTGTGAATCTCTGAGACATGCAGACAAAAAGAAGGTGGGGTTCAGGGTACACGTACTGGGCTCCCCATTGCCCTTTTCTGACTTCCCAAATTATCACCGTATCAGCAGTGTCTTACAAATGTAAAACAATTTTAGCTTCTTAAAACTCCTTTCATATATTTTGTCATAGCAATATCACATATGCATGTCATGATATTTTATTTTAGAGTCAGAAGATAACTCTTAGGCATAACGCACCTTTTTCATAAGAGAATGAAAAATGAAGGAAAGAAATTCATGTCTCCTCTCCTTCCTATGAAATTGTAAAGCAACTGGTTGAATTCACCCTTAAAGCCCTTATGAATATTCAGTGTAAGATCTTTATGCATCTCATGGTTCCCAGCTATTAAATACAACCACACTGATGAATAATTAGATTAGAAATATGGCCTTTTTGCAGTTCACCTCAAGCCCAACCCAAACTGATGCCCACATCTCACCCACTGAAAGGGATTTTTAGCCAGGGTGCAAAATGGATTAAAGTCAGGAACTCATTTATTTATTCACTCAACAATTTGTTTTGAAGTATTTGCATTGTTCCAGATTAGGAAGATACAATGTTGAGCAGAACAAACCCTGCCAGCCTCATAGTCCAATCAGAGACAAAAATAGAAATAACCACACAAATAAAAATGAAATGGTAACTTTGATGAGAGCTATGAGAGCCACACGGCTCTATGGAAGCCTATATAGGTAGATTTGACCTAGCTGCGGAGTCAGGATACACTTTCAGGGGTGATGATTGAGCTCAAATCTGATGTAAAAAGCAGGAGTTAACTAGCCAAAACGAGGGAGAATGAGAGTCAGCATGGCAGGGAGAGAAAGCAAGAAGATGTGGCACAAGGTAAGTCCAGATGCAGTACAAGGAAAGCAAGGAGATGCGGCACAAGGGAGGATCAGACCACTTATGGCCTCATAGCTTATGCTAAATTTTGTTGTTCATCTCCTAAAAACAAGGGGAAGCTATGCAAGAAGTGTTTTAAGCTTAAGTTTTTATTTTGAGAAGAGTGCTTTCCATACAGTGATGAAAACAGATTGGAAGAGAAAAATAGGTGCAAGATGATGGTGACTTGAACAGTAGTGGTAGAAAAAGAAGAGACGAACAGTTCTCAGGCTCATAGACTTATGTCCCCAGTGTACACATTTCTCCAAAGGAAAGAAATGTCAGTTTTGAAAGTCATCTTTGGTCATGCAAACCAAAAAGCCCCTTTCACTTTAGGACATATGGTCACAGATGATGACGGAGAAGTGATACAATGACATGACTGTACATTCCAAATCTGTCCTTTCATTTTTAAAACTTAGAAGCTCATAGCCACCACAATGGCTTAACGGAATCATTACCAATGGACAAGGAAATTTCATCCATTCGCCCCCTCTGACTCCACTTGGACATAGGCCATTGTTTCTACAAAGAGTGGCTTGGAGCCATGCAAGGTTTCAAGGGAAATTGGCCTTTCAGAGGGGCATAGGAATAGATAATGCATATTGCCACCATAAAATCTCTAAGGAATATTAAGGGTGGCTTTCATTTGTGGTGATTGAAATGAACTCATAAATTCTCTCTCTAGGATGTGGGAATTTTTTTCCTCCCTGTGGAGAGATTTAATGGATTTGTGGCATTCTGGATGATTTGGCAAGAAATCAGAGGTACCTACGCAGTCACCCACAAAGGGCACTTAGTTTCATGCATGGGATAGTCACCACCACAAAACATTTTCTGTAAGAACCCAGAATGATTGATGCAACCCACTGTAAGTCATGACAAAGTGTCAACTGAAAAACTAGAAAAAGAAGTGGTTAAAGACACCACAGCAGCTTTGAAAACAAATTTGACTTTTAGAGAAGGGTTATTTCCTTTTGGAAAAAAAGTTAGACCTGCCACCTGCAAGAAATTTAGATCAGTTGTTTGTGGCAAGGGCCATCAAATTTTGAGGCCACGGAGAGCTCCTACTGTTCTCTGTATGGAATAGATTAAACTGTTCCCACACAGTGATAAATATATCACAAAGAGCCATAACAGGAATACAGTAAGTTGTAGCAGTTAATGGTACAATTTCCAGTTAAAACAATATACTTAGGGTTTCTTTCACCAGTCCCCATTTTATGTGTGCTATTTTTTGATAAGTTAATTTTTCACATTTGCAGAATCAATATCTTTCAAAGCCTTATAAAGAGTGAAAAGAATTAGAGGAAAGAGTTCTGGGGATCTTTGCAAGCTGTGTGGGCCTGGGTTAGCAGAACACACTCTGAAAAGTGCAAAAATAATCTGTGAAAACAGCAGATAAGGATTCATATTAAAAATATCATCAGCTCTAAATTTTCTGTACACATGGAAAGAAAATGGGGAAATAACCCAAAGCAGCAATTACCCAAAAAGCATTCATATTTTACGATGGAAAGTGGCAGAGAATCTCTATTCAGAGAAAATAACTTGTTAATGCTCTTTAATGCTAGACTTTCAATTATTGAAGTAAAAAGGTAATTTTATTCTGTTGGAGGAGTGTATTCCTTTGTGGAATAAATCTATGATCCTACTTTTTTTATCCCATGAGTTAAGGCATTATGAAAGAAATTAACCCAAATGTCCTGTGTTCTATTTACATGAAGGATTTATGACTGTAATTTTAGACACCAGATTCCTTTCTGACGTGGGATAACAAAGCTTGGTTCAGTGGGGAAATTTTTCTGAGTGTAGACTTGCTTCTCGATTAGGATTCCCTTGGATGGGAAACTTCGTTTTTGAAGATTCTGAGTTGGAGGATAAGCCAGATGGTATAGGTTGCGATTTCTTCAGCTGTAAAACAAATAGGTAAGACTAGGTAACCACTAAGATCTCGTCCAGGATAAATATTCATGAATCAACTTTGTGAAGGAATAAATAGCAGTTGTGAATTATATTAAGCCATCATCTAGGGAATAGGACCTGATTCCCATGAAAATATTCCCAAACTCAGAGCCTTATATTTTAATATGTAAAATGGTGAACACCTTTTATTTATTTTTATCCAATTTTAAAATAAATAGGCAGGAGGAAATGTGTAGTGCTCTTCTAACTTGGATGTCTTGCCATTGCATGCTTACTAGAACTCAATGCTGCTTGGATGTGAAAACTTGATATACTTCTATTTAGGAGTGGGGCTTAGGGAACTCATTCTAGATGAGAAGTAGGGGGTTTGGAAGCCTGAAGATTTGAAGGAGAGAAAACACATTGAAAGAAAGAATCACAGTATGTCAGATGATTCCAAATAAAACAATCTACCTTAAAATCTGGCTAGAGTATTATGTTTTAAAACTATTTCTCTGTGTGTGGTTTCATGAACCAACTACATCAGAATCACCTACGGTATTTGTTACCAAGGTCTGCCCACTCCAGATTACTGAATCAGAATTTCTAGGATGAACATTCTTTGACAAGCTCTTTAGATGATATTTTTATGTTCAGCAAAGTTTGAGAATCATCTCTGCATAGAAGAAAAGAATTCCCTGATTTTTCAATTTCATCTTCACCAATCCAGGAAGTCTTTCTGAGAAGCTCTCATATGTATATCACTTTCAGAAGTTATTTAATCTCATAAACACAACAATCCCATAAAGTAGATAATTCAATTTTCCAAATGAGGTAATAGGCCTCTGAAGGTTGAGGAAGTTGCACAAGCGCTGTTTCAGGGCCAAGCTGGGATTTCAAAGTCTTCCAAATCCCATACCTATAAGATAGTCAAGTCACGTTAGGGATCTCACACTGAGAACACAACAAAGGAATGCCCTGGGCAGCCCTTGGGAATTATCAGTACTAAAGACTCCTGTGATCAGCCTATATGAAACTGTACAGAGCCTTTAATGGGTGCCGCTGATATTTCCCCAGAAATAGTTTTGTGATTTCCAAACTGATTTGGTTGAAACTCCTATCAGAGAGTGTTTGGGACTTTTGATAAATCACAGAGTAGAAAAACCCCTGGACAGAGGGTATAACAAATGACCAGACCAATTATGTATCTTCCAGATTTTACAAAATGCTTTTGAATATAAATAGCTCTTATGATAATACATATTTTTTTAAGTAACTTTCTAAATAGAATCTGATTTTCTTAACTGGGTCATTGTTGTGTTCTTTTGAGCTTAATATCCAAGCTGGGTAAAAATCATTCACCTTACTCATTTGTGAAACTTTCCCCAATTTATGGGTGACTTTTATTTTTTTATGCTCCCATTTTTCAACTGTCTCTTCTGCCAACTCCTTAATACGGATGTTTTAGTGGATTGCCTTCCTATTGTTCTAGTGGCATGGAACTCTCTGCCAACATTCCTCTATGACCTAAGGCCCTTAACACAGTGTTCTACCCGATCGCTGAGGAATAAAAATCAACCCCTCTATCAGAGAGTCAAAGAAAATGTCCAGTTTTGCTAATTACACAGCCCATTTACTTTAGTGAGAGTTTCCAATACCATTTGGTCATGATCATTAAATCCTGAGATGTTTGAACCAAGTAGATAGGTTTGAATGGGATCTTGAGGTGGTATGTGTGTGTGTGTATGTGTGTGTGTGTGTGTGTTTCTTTGCATCATATAACACTAACATAACTCAAAAAGAAATATGTGAAAAAGGTTTCATTTGATTCACCATGGCCAACCTTCCTCTGCCTTTATCTTTATTCTAAACCAACTTTTAAGTGGCATTATATGGTGGTAGCCATATATAATGCAATATGTTTTTTTTCTTAATGTTCCTTTAAATGTCAGAATAGGTTTGGGAAATGAAAATCATTGGTGTGAAATGGTAACAAAGCTGATACTTTTGAAATATTTATGTTAAAAGGCTTTTTGAAATTGAGTGCTTAGCTTCTGTAATGTGCTTTTCCTGACAGTCTGTAACCCTTGGTATCCTTATTCACCGCAATTAGTAAATTTGATGCCTGTATTTATTGTGCATTAATTCAGTGCAGGTGAAAGTGGGAAAGAGTCTCCCTTGAATGAAATACAGCTGAATTTAAATTCAGCCAAAGGAACCACAGCCCAAATGTGGATACTGCCGAAGAATTGTCAAGCAACATTCTGGTCTTTGTATCCGGGCAAATTGTTAGAAAAGTGAGCTTATGTCTTTACCAGTAACAGAACTAACTAGAAATTCAGTCTGCATGTACGGAATTGGACGTGAATAAACTGTGATATGTCCCTGTTCTTTCCACTGTCTAGATTTCTGCCCTCTCTCCACCCCACTGGCAAATGTACATTAGCTTGCCTTTTAAAGCGAAACCTATCAACCAATCCCCAACATTTAGTAAACCCTAGCATCCACAGAATATTTTTGCATTTGTCATATGGCTAGCATTGTACTCAACATGATGTTTAGAAGTTTATGCAACACAGTATAAGGGGAAGGCCATTAGACTTTAAAGGAAGAAATCCTGAGTTTAAATTTGGAATCCATGGCATACACAGTCACATTACTGCCTGAGTCCCAGTTGTTTCTTCTGTGTAGTGGGAAAAATATAGCCTTTCTCCCAGACTTATCATTAAGATGGTAAGAGATGTTTTATGTAAAGGTGCTTAGCTCCCTGCCTGGTATATTGATGGTGACCAAGAACCCCAAGAACGAAAGTTAAAAGGAAACAAATACCTTTTTAGAAAGTTGTATCTCAAAACCAGGGTGGCGATTATAGATGCAGGTATAAATTAAGCATTTTGTTGAGTTCATTGACTTACTTTTGAACTTTACTACTGACTCTCAACTTTTCAGTATTGCTCCCAGAGTAAATGTTAACTTTATCAACAGACGATGAATAGTTGAAATATTTTCAGTACATTTTCCAGGACTTCTATATGGTATACAGAAATCAAAATGTGTTTTCTTCTCAGCTTTACATGCTCTGTGGTATGTCCCTTCTGTTTTTCTCCCTATCACCTCCGCTCAATTTCAGTTATCTCCTCAGTCCTTTTTCCATTCTTTCAAAGCCTGCATGCTGTCTGGTAAGTATGTGTTTGCTACAACTTCTCCTACTGGGTTGATTTTGAGTTACCCTTCTCTGCCCTCAATTTCCTTCTCTGACCGCTCCTGAAATATACTCCTTTGAGGTCTTAGGAGGAAGTGACAGTGTAGTGAGGCCTTGGAAAAGAATTACAAAATAGAGAGTGAGAAAAGGGACTAGAGCAGAAGAAGGGGACATGACCCATTCTCTAGCTACAAAACCAAGGTTTATATGTACAGCTGACTGCTAAAGAAATGAGCGGGGTTGCTTTTGGCTTGTTGTGTTCTTCCTTAATGTGTTTGTGAGTTTTATTCTACATGAAAGGTTTGGCTGTGTAGTGTAGTGAAGTCAGCCCTGAGATCAATTCTTGGCCATTTGTTAGCTTTCTGACTTTAGGCGAGGTAGCTGTTTTGTGCCTCAGTTTCTTCTTTGTAAAATAGGAGATAATAACACTTTATACGTTGTTAAGAGGATTGAGATGTAATGCTCTACAGCAGCGTATCAATAAATGTTTGTTCATTTTCCTCTTCCAAAAATCTATCTTCTTCTTGTCTCATTCTATACTTTAATAACAAACTAGACTGAATATATGAGTATGCAAAATGTTGGCTTTTAAACTCTAAACTGTGTCCATATAACTCTTCTTTCAAGTCAATATTTTGGAGGCGTCTAAGTTTCTCTCTTAGATGATCTGATCTGAAATCAATTGCATGGGTTCAGAACTAGTCATCTTCTTCTTTCTAAAGTGCAAATAATATATGCAAATTGGCAATTTTTTAAATGGAGATAATTTCCAATGCTAGGCAACACAGTAGGAAGTAAAATATGGTGTTTGGAAGAAGGAATGAAAAAAATGAAGGAATGCCAGTGGGTATGTATACTTAACTCAGCCTCCCATGTGGACATAGGGTATTTTGGGTTTACTTTTTGTTACCACTCTTAATTGTGCCTGTATTACTTGTTCAGTCTTTTCCTATTTAGGTAGTTCTACCGCTATGGGTACTGATTCACGTGTCAATCACAGAGAGACAAGGCACTCCTCTATCAATATCCATGTTCACAACTGCTCCCAAATATTTTATATATGTTCTTTCCTGTTTTGCAGGGTAAGAAACTGTCATACAATACCATTTAAGGCCTCCAACCTCTCTAAAATGTCATTTTGTAGGAACAACTAATCGAAAACACCTGTTGTTTGTGTACCCATGGCTTAATAAGTGGGGAGGGAGGTCACATGACAATAGTTCCGCACTACATTTTCATGACAAATGACAAATGAAGAGGCCAGTGCTGTCCTTAGATCCAGTACTGCCCTTAGCTGTTTCCTTAAATCAACATTCTTCTTCTCTCTCAGCCTTAACTTTCCCAAGTGAATTTTATGATTTTACGTATCAGTGTCCAAGACATCTGAATACTAACTTGTGTACACAAGTTTTTTGTGTTTATTTAGAGTCTTAATAATCTCACTGATTTTTAAATTTACTGTACCCTGTACTTCATGTTTTTAAAAATAGAAGTGATATTAAATTGCTTCTTCAATATAATACAATTAGAAACATAATTTACATTTTGGGTTATATCATATAATTAATATTTTTGTAACATTGTCAGTTATGGTATTCAGTAAATGAGATGAAAGATATATGGAGGTGTGTTTTATATTCACTAAATTATTTACTCATATATGCAAGTATGACATGTTGTGTCTCAGGAGGTTGAAAACAGCTAAAGAGTATGTAGCCTTAGAAGTGTAAGTGTCATAGGTCTGAATGTCACCTACTTCAATTGGAGAAAAGTCATTTGCTTGCATCAAAGCTGCCAATTATCACAGTTCATGATATTTCTAGGAAATACCCCTAACAGAAATAACAGCTGTCTTCCAGCTTCCTTATATTGATCTTAGTGATAGTATGTTTCTTAACAAGTTTTTTACTTGTACAGGAATAGACATTTCAAGATGTGGATATAAACCAGATTCTGCAACTAAGATAAAGAGCAAGGAAAACAATTTTGGGAACCTAAATGGCTTGCTACTGGAAAATTAATTTTATTCATTTCATGGTTCTAAGATTTTTTAACTGAATTTTTAAATCAGTATCAAAATACCAATATCAACATCATTTCAAATGTCCATATTATTGTATTAGTACAGTCATTTTTCATTGTGACATTTCCATCACTTAAAAAAGTGATCTGGTAGGACTGAATTTAAAGTATGCCCTTTTCTTTATCCAGGTAACGTTATGCAGACAGGAGAGCTCTAATATAATGTTCTGGACCAAACTGAGAGAAGGAGAAGGGTGATCCTTTTTGTTTGTTTCATAGGTGAGGAGATACTGAGGAACTATATTGGTCAATAAGCTTTGGAAATATTACAGATTCTCTCCATTCCCCATCTCTAATCTGTGCTCCACATTTCAGCCAGAACCCGTTCTGTAACACACAAATCTGGTCTCGTTGCTCTCTTGCTTCAGTAGTTTCCAACCCATATAAATTATGATCCCATTACATTCAAATCTACACTATTTAACATGTTGTATCACTTTCCTAAGGCTACCATGATAAAGCACGCACCCTGGGTAGCTTAAAACAACAGATGTTTATTATCTAACAGTTCCGGAGGTTAGAAGTCCAAAATCAAGGTGTTGACAGGGCCATGATGTCTCAGAAGCCTTTACAGTAGGATTTTTCCTTGTTTCTTCCAGCTTCTGGTAGCTCCAGGTTTTCCATGGCTTGTGGCAGCATAACTCCAATTTCTGCTTCCATCTTCACATGGCTATCCTCTCCCTGTGAGTTTCTATGTAGCCTTTCCTTTGTGCATGTGTGTGTCCAAATTCCCTCTTCTTTTAAGGACACCTGTCATGTTAGATTAAGGGGTCACTTTAATCAAGGATGACCTCAACTGAACTAATTATGTCTGAAACAACCCTATTTCCACATAAGGTCACATTCTGAAGTACTGGGGGTTAGGACCTCAACGTAGCTTTTTGGAGGGATACGATTCAATCCATAACACATGGCCTCCAAATCCTTCATAGTCTGGCCTTAAGCCACCTGCCAGCCCCATCATCTGTCTTTCTCCTCATTTGCCACACCCACTTGCTGTGGGGAATTACTCCTCACTCCCAGACCATACCAAACACTCTCATGCCTCTCGCCCTCATATACTCTTCTCCTTGCTGGAATCCCCCCTGCATTTCCCCTTGTCTGCCTGGTAAATTCCTATTTGGCTCATTATTACCTCAAGTACTCCTGAGAGTTTTACTTCCTTAGTAAAAGTTTTCCTTATTTCTTCAGACAAATTAGCAATGTGCCCTCTATGCTTTCCCTGCTCATACACTCTGGGTTGATACAAAACACATCATGTTGAATTGTCACTCTATTGGTCTGTCTTCTCACTAAACTGTAAACTCTCAGAAGGCAGTGCCCATGCCTCTACATCTTTGGAAACCTGGTAGAGTGCCAGGCCCACAGTAGACATTCAAGACATATTTGTTAAACAAATAAGATAGGGCCCCACCTCCATATCTTCGAATACATCGAGAATGATGAGAAGAGTCGAGAAGTAATATTTTACGCCTGCGGGGCATTCAAGTCCCACTTAGTCTTCTCTGTGTTTGTTTGTTAGAGGGATTTTGCCAAATCTGTCTCTCCAGGGCAAAACAGTGTGTCACAGGAAAGGCACTAAAGCATATTAAGGGTTCCTACACTCATGATGGCCAGAGGTGTGATGGCTTAAAGACTAGCAACAGATTTCTACAGTTTCCAAATTGGTACCGTCTCCAGGTGGATTGTATTCACCTGCTGATTGCCCGCGGAGGAGATGACCTTTGCTGGCTGAAATAAAGAAGTTGGCTCTGCATGAACCATATGACATACTGACTGATTGTGCTAAGAGCTAGAAAAAAAAATACACATTTTCCCCTAAATATTTATCATCTTGCAAAGAAAGTTTATTTTCTCTTTTAAAGGAGAAGTGTTAGTTTTCTAAAGTGTCATCTCCACAAAGATGAGTTAACAAGTTCAAGTCAAGCTTTAATATTTAGAGAATTATAGGGCCAGCATTTTAGTGGAGATGGGACCAATATAATTTCTTTCAATAGGAAAGAAGATATTTCACTCCAGTGAATGCTTTTCAGGAAAGCTCCTAGGCTCAGAATTAGATGTCCTAGAATCAGGAGCCGAGTCGGTAGAAGAGGAAATTCGATCTCCCATGTGCATAACATCAGGATAAGCACTTTATTGGAAAGCTGTTAGGGTAAAAACTTATGTTAAAAGATATTCAGCCTTAAGAAAAAACGTGATATAAGTCAAGAATAGATCATACAGATTGCCAACAAACACATGAAAGGATGCTCAACATCACTCATCATTAGAGAAATGCAAATCAAAACTACAATGAGGTATCACCTCCCACTGGTCAGAATGGCCATCATCAAAAAATCTACAAACAATAAATGCTGGAGAGGGTGTGGAGAAAAGGGAACCCTCTTACACTGTTGGTGGAAATGTAAATTGATACAGCCACTATGGAGAACAGTATGGAGGTTCCTTAAAAAACTAAAAATAGAACTACCATACGACCCAGCAATCCCACTACTGGGCATATACCCTGAGAAAACCATAATTCAAAAAGAGACATGTACCACAATGTTCATTGCAGCTCTATTTACAATAGCCAGGACATGGAAGCAACCTAAGTGTCCATCGACAGATAAATGGATAAAGAAGATGTGGCACATATATACAATGGAATATTACTCAGCCATAAAAGGAAACAAAATTGAGTTATTTGTAGTGAGGTGGATGGACCTAGAGTCTGTCATACAGAGTGAAGTAAGTCAGAAAGAGAAAAACAAATACTGTATGCTAACACATATATATGGAACCTAAAAAAAAAAAAAAAAGGTTCTGATGAACCTAGTGGCAGGACAGGAATAAAGACGCAGTTATAGAGAATGGACTTGAGGACATGGAGAGGGGGAAGGGGAAGCTGGGGCGAAGTGAGAGATTAGCATTGACATATATACACTACCAAATGTAAAATCGATATCTAGTGGGAAGCAGCCGCAGAGCACAGGGAGATCAGCTCAGTGCTTTGTGACCACCTAGAGGGGTGGGATAGGGAGGGTGGGAGGGAGATGCAAGAGGGAGGGCATATGGGGACATATATATATGTATAACTGATTCACTTTGTTATACAGCAGAAACTAACACAACATTGTAAAGCAATTATACTCCAATAAAGATGTTAAAAAAAATAATAAATCTTTATCTTCATTAGCAAGGTATGTTGACATATCTCACTGATTTCTCCATAAAAGAGAGTTTTTTGAAAGTGGTTTATAGTCTGTGTGTTTCAAAATTTTTGCAAGATTTTTTTTCTGATAATGTCTAGTTAAACAGTTATTCTGCCTGCCATAATCCTTTTTGGTTCTGAGGGGTACTGATTCTGAGATTTCGATCCTGATACTTGTTAATCCAAAGAAATGGCCTAAACTGCACAAACCTGTAGAGTTGAGTTATTCATCCATTCAACAAACACTTCCTGGCCTCTCTCTGTGCCAGGCCCTGTGCTAGTGCTAGCAATAGGGGTGGCCTCTACCTTCTAGGTAACCAAGACAAACAAACAAACAAACAAATAAGAGCAGTTTAAAAAAAGGTCAAGCACCTACGTGTATTTAGTTGGAGAAGGCCCTCTGTGGAGGTGACATGGGGGCTGCTGCTTTAAGAATGACAAGGAGCCGGTCATGTGAAAGTGAAGGGAAGAGCACTTCAGACAATAGAGAGGGCTCGACTAAAAGCCCAAGACACAAAAGAACTGAACGGTGTCCAAGCACAGAGCGAAGACCAGCGTGACTGGATCAGGGAAAGAAAGGAGAGTGGCCCACACAGGCAAAGGCCATAGATGTCCAGGCCTTCCTGGTCATGAGAAAGTACGGAGTTTTTGTTTTCAAAGTGCAATTACAAACCCACAGTTAAATGCTTATCACCAAATCTAAGTGAAAGCAGAACTGAATTCTGTAGAAATTTCCCCTGGTTGGTGGCTGAGGATAAACAGCATATTCAAATGTCATTATAGCATGTGACAATGAGAGAACAGCAGGTTAAACTAGCCATGGCATATGTACCAGCATTGGAAATCAGAGGCTAGACGTGGTCCCAAGAAGTTGCGTCGCACTGTGACCACAATGTAGAATGAAAGTAGGACTTGAAAGCCTGGGAATCTAATGCTTTTCTACTATGTATTTGAAGGAGGGGGATAAAACTAGCATTTGTTAAGATCTTCTATGTATCAGGAATTTTATATATATTGTCTGATTTAATCGCAACAATAATCTCACGAGGAAATACTATTTTCCCCTTTTACCAATGAGGCCATTGAAAGTCGGAGAGGTCAAATGTTGGGCCCAAGTTTATATAGTTTGACTGAACTCAAACCTATGTCAGTCTTCCAAGGTCCACACGCTCTCATCCCATCACAGGGCCTCCATGGAAGGGTGACATGAGGAAAAGCAGACCCCAAGCCAGGCTTGCTCAGCAGAGGACTAGTAACCAGAGCGTGTAACTGCTGCAGTGGCTGCTTTGAGTGTCTAGAATCCCATGCCCTTGAAAATAAAACAGGGAATCCTATTTCCTTCCAAACAGATGTTAGGTTTCAACTAATCAGTTAGTTTTCTTAGGCTGCTGGGCATGGATGTTAATTTGGCTATTTGATTCACCACACTACTTGATTGACAAAGAAAAAACAGATTTTCCTTTCGTTTCTCACAAGTATAGCTGCAAAAGTTATGGAAAGTTTTCATATTCGAGAAGAAAATAGAATTGAATTGTGGGTAACATACTTGTAAAATCCTGTAAATGATCACCTGATTTCTCCCTTCCCAGAAATGACAAATACAAATGCTTTAAAATTAGAATGCAGGAGAATTCTCAAGAAGAAGGGTTTCTGAGGACTTGTGCCTTGCTGTGGCTTCACACTTTATTTGGAAACCTCAGTTTGTATGTGTTGGGTTGGGGAGGGCAATGTGTACCTATTTATATCATACATGGTCTCCTAAGAAGTTCGTCCATTACTCTTTTGTATTAAAAGGTAAAGACGGAATTCCATATAAATGAACACATATATACATGCATATATACACATGTATACATACATATAAATACATATATATGCATACATATGATTTAAGTGTTTGTATGTATGACACTGTGAAATTTGATTTTGCTGTAGTATACATTTTTACATTAAAAACCTTCACTACAATCATATTCTATTCATTTCTTTTGTAATTAAACTGATATGCAATTAAAGTATTCCATCTTAATTACAGTCAAAGTTGAAGGGATGAAGGTCCCATAAGGGGTTTTGATTAAGTAATAGGCTATAGAGTTACTATCTCTTACAGCTTTACAGCTTTAGCACAGTTTCAAATGTTAAGATGTGAAAAATAATCTGGTCACTCTTGAATCTGCTATAAATTTTTCTGATGAGTGAAGGTAGAAAGGAAATAGAAATAATTTTGTACTTCCTGTATAAGAATAGCTTTCTGAGGAAGCTCATATATATCTCTCCAGGGGTATTTTATTAATACATTTTTCTTCAACAGGTAAAGAGAGGAAATCATGGTCTATTGATCAGCATAGTCTACCTTCCTCTAGTGCTTCTGGGGAAAGAAGTACGAATTAAGCAGGGGATTTTTTATGGCTTTAGAAGTATTTTAAAGCCTACATTTTTTAATTGAATGAAAGATTCTTTAAATTCTATAGTGCTCTACAATTTCCAAAAGTTTCACACACATGACTTCATATAATCCCATAATAACCCTTTTTATTCTCCTACCCTTATATTGCTCCTCTCCTCTTCCCTCTCCCTGCTGGTAACCACTAGTTTGTTCTCTATGTCTGTGAGTCTGCTTCTTTTTTGTTTTATTGACTAATCTGTTGTATTTTTTAGATTCCACATATAAGTGATATCATGCAGTATTTGTCTTCCTCTGTCTGACTTATTTCACTTAACCTAATGCCCACCAAGTCCATCCTTGTTGCTGCAAATGGCAAAATTTCATTCTTTTTTATGGCTGAGTAGTATCCCACTGGGTATACATAGCATATCGTCTTTATCCATTCATCTGTTGATGGACACTTAGGTTGCTTCCATACCTTGGCAATTGTAAATAATGCTGCTATGATCATTGGGGTGCATGTATCTTTGCAAATTAGTGTTTTTGTTTTTTTCAGATACATACCCAGGAGTGGGGTTGCTGGGTCATATGGTGGTTCTATTTTTAGTTTTTTGAGAAACCTCCATACTGTTTTCCACAGAGGCTGCACCAGTTTACATTCCCACCAGCAGTGTATGAGGGTTCCCTTTTCTCTACATCCTCTCCAATATTTGTTATTTGTGTTCTTTTTGATGATAGCCATTCAGACAGGTGTGAGGTGATATCTCATTGTGGTTTTGATTTGCACTTCCCTGATGATTAGTGAAGTTGAGCATTTTTCATGTGCCTGTTGGCTATCTATATTTCCTCTTGGGAAAAATGTCTATTCAGTTCTTCTGCCCATTTTTTTAACTGGGTAGTTTGGGTTTTTTGATGTTTTTTGATGTTGAGTTGTATGAACTGTTTATATATGTTGGATATTAACCCTTTATCAGTCATATCATTTTCAAATAGCTTCTCACATTCAGTAGGTTGTGTTTTTGTTTTGTTGAGGATTTCCTTTGCTGTGCAAAAGCTTTTAAGTTTAATTAGGTCCCATTTCTTTACTTTTGCTTTTGTTTCCTTTACTCTAGGAGACAGACCCCCAAAAATAATGCTGCAGTTCATGTCAAAGATTGTTTTGCCTATGTTTTCCGCTAGGAATTTGTAGTATCCGGTCTTACATTTAGGTCTTTAATCCATTTTGAGTTTATTTTTATATATAGTATTAGAGAATGTTCTAATTTTGTTCTTTTACATGTAGCTGTCCAGTGTTCCCAGCACCACTTATTGAAGAGGCTGTCTTTTCTCCATTGTATATTCTTGCCTCCTTTGTCATCGATTAACTGACCATAAGTGTATGGGTTTATTTCTGGGATCTCTATTCTGTTCCATTGATCTACGTGTCTGTTTTTGTGCCAGTACCATACTGTTTTGCTTACTGTAGCTTTATAATACAGTCTGAAGTCAGAGAGCATGATTCCTCCAGCTTCATTCTTCTTTCTCAAGATTGTTTTGGCTATTCGGGGTCTTTTGTGTTCCCATACAAATTTTTAAATTATTTGTTCTAGTCCTGTGAAAAATACTATTGATATTTTGATAGGAATTGTATTGAACCTGTAGATTGTCTTCAGTAGTATGGTCATTTTTAACAATATTAATTCTTCCAATCCAAGAACACGGTATATCTTTCCATCTGTTTTTGTCATCTTCAATTTCTTTCATCAGTGTCTTATAGTTTTCCAAGTATGGGTCTTTAACCTCCTTAGGTAGGTTTATTTCCAGGTATTTTATCCTTTATGATGCAGAGGTAAATGGGATTGTTTCCTTAATTTCTCTTTCTGATAGTTCATTGTTAGTGTATAGAAATGCAACAGATTTCTGCATATTAATTTTGTATCTTGCAACTTTACCAAATTCATTGATGAACTCTAGCAGTTTTCTGGTGGTGTCTTTAGGATTTTCTATGTAAAGTATCAAGTCATCTGCAAAAAGGGACAGTTTTACTTCTTCCTTTACAATTTGGATTCCTTTTATTTCTTTTTCTTCTCTGACTGCTGGGGCTAGGACTTGCAAAACTGTGTTGAATAAAAATGGCAAGACTGGACATCCTTGTTTTGTACCTGACCTTAGAGAAAAAAACAAAGGATTTTAATTGTACATGTACTATGCTCCAATAAAAATTAATTTAAAAATGTTTTCATGCAAAGCCAGTTCAGTTTGTTCAGTCAGTATTGTACTATGAACAGAATTTCCTTTTAGCCTAATGAGACGTAATTCAGAAGGTACTGGATTATAGTCTTTTTTTTTTTTTTTAATTATTTATTTATTTATTTATGGCTGTGTTGGGTCTTCGTTTCTGTGCAAGGGCTTTCTCTAGTTGTGGCAAGTGGGGGCCACTCTTCATCACGGTGCGCGAGCCTCTCACTATCGCAGCCTCTCTTGTTGCGGAGCACAGGCTCCAGACGCACAGGCTCAGTAATTGTGGCTCACAGGCCCAGCCGCTCCATGGCATGTGGAATCTTCCCAGACCAGAGCTCGAACCCGTGTCCCCTGCATTGGCAGGCAGACTCTCAACCACTGCGCCACCAGGGAAGCCCTGGATTATATTCTTAGTTTAAAAATTACTTTGAAGATTTTTAATAAAAACATTTCTTATTGTTTTAGACTATCTATAAAGAATGAAAAGGCAAACTAATTTCACAGGATACTGTATTTCTGTGCTTGTGAGAAGAATCTGAAAATGTGTAGAGAACACAATTACTTAAATGTGAAAATGGATTTCTATTGAAAAGCTTCATATTTTTACCTGCCTTCTTCCTACTGTGTCATACCAGTAACAATGTCCTATGTCAATCTTAAAAATTATAAGGTTGGAGTGGTAGTGATAGGGATCAGTTTTACGTAATTAGCTACATGCTTCATATAATTAGGAGTTTAGCAAATAAGATAAAGAACACAAATGTTTTAAAGGGCAGAATTAAAGAAGAGAGTTGGAGGTGAAAAATTGTGAATAGTTGGCAAAGCTAGACTTTGCTTAAATGTAGCATATCATCTATATACATTTACCAAAAAGATGCAAACCCACAAATACAAAGACATTTGATAAAAGGATAGGAGAAGAGATGCCAACTAATGTTTGGGATGATGGAAGGTGAATGGAGGATTGGAGCAAGGCAATCTCAGAACCTGCAGAAAAGGATGTTGCAGTGAAGTGAGTTAGTGTGCACCAAAGAGCCCCTCAGAGCCTCAGCATTTGAAACCTGCAAGGAAACTAACCTGCTCCTTCACAGCCCATCCAGGACATGGGAAGATTATTACCTGCAGAACTTAAATGATCTCAGAGAATAGAATTTCAGAAGCTGCCATTTAGGGTTCTTCTGATAAAAAGGCTTCCTTGCTGCCTGATCACCTAACAAGCCCACCCATTTACACAGAGCTTCCAGTCAGGATTTTTATACCATGCTCTTAGTGATGTATCAACAACCAAAAATCATTAGACATTTGAAGAAAGCCTCAAAGATGAAAGACAGTGGTCAAAGCAAACAAGAGAAAGAAATCAGAAAGAGACAAAAACAATGAAAGGAACAGAAGGAAATTATAAAAATGGTAATTAATAACCTCAGATATATAAAAGAACTTATCCCATATATATTTTAGTTCTTAGTGTTTAGTATATGCCAGGCACTTTTCTACTAACTTTATAATAATGTCTTATTTAAGCCTCATAGCAATTCCTTTGAGGTAGGCACTACTATCATGTCCATTTCATAGGAAGGTTACGTAACTAGCCAAGGACATCTTAGCAAATGGCAGAGCCAGGATTTGAACCCAGGTAGTCAGCTTAAAGTCCACTCTCTTAACCATTACATTTTACCTCCTTTCCAAGAATTAAGAATAGAATGTTCTCAAAACCTCACTTTTCTTTAGTTAGTTTTTAAAATATATTGCTATTAAAATATACCCTTGAAGTAAAAGTTAAGACCTCAAAAATGACCTGTACCCATCTACACTAACCCCCCCATTCCATCCCCTGACTCTCTGCACCCAAGTAAATCATTACACTAAAAGCTATGTTCCTCACTCCTTTATTTTTTAAACTGTGCATGTATTTTTCTAAAGAGCATCATGCTATATGCAATTCTTCTGTGAAATGTTCTTTTCACTTAATATTGTATTTCCAAGATTCACCCATATCGTTGCATGTTAATTGATTTCATTAATTGTTACTGCTGTATTAAAGAAAAAAGAACAAAGTGTTATGAAAGGAAACAATAAGAAGTTTTACAAAACAAAAAAATTTTTTTTTAATTAATTTATTTATTTTTGGCTGCATTGGGTCTTCGTTGCTGCGCACGGGCTTTCTCTAGTTGCAGCAAGCGGGGGCTACCCTTCGTTGTGGTGTGCTGTCTTCTCATTGCGGTGGTTTCTCTTGTCGCGGAGCACAGGCTCTAGGCATGTGGGCTTCAGTAGTTGTGTCACGTGGGCTCAGTAGTTGTGGCTCGTGGGCTCTAGAGTGCAGGCTCAGTAGTTGTGGCACACGGGCTTAGTTGCTCCACAACTTGTGGGATCTTCCTGGACCAGGGTTCAAACCTGTGTCCCCTGCATTGGCGGGCAGATTCTTAACCACTGCACCACCATGGAAGTCCCAAAACAAAATATTATAGTTAAAAGAAAATATTTATTAGAATAATTAGTAGAAAAATAATGGAATTTCCTAGAAAGTAAAAAAAAAAAAAAAAATTAAGAAGGGGAAGGGGAAGAAGAAGAAGGAGAAGAAGAACAAGAAGGAAAAGAAGGAGGAGGAGGAGGACGAGGGGGAGGAGAAGAAGAAAACAGAGAAATATAATACAATGAGAGTATCAATTGGGGTGTCTAACATTGTACTAATAAGATTTACAGAAAAAGAGAACAGAGAAAGAGATGAAGAATTTATCAAAGAAACAGACCTTAAGGTTGTGTGTTTCCAGTTTGAAGAGCCATTGAGAGAGCAGTGCAGGGAATGAAAAAATAAACTATATCAAGACACATAATATGACATTTTAGGACATACCAAGGATAAAAGGAATATATTTTTTTTTCTTTTTTTTCTTTCTCTCCAATGTCATTTGTCTTCTCAACAAAAACTTTGGAAGCTAGAAGACAATGGAGAGGCTTTCTAAATTCTGCAGACGAATAAAGTTAGAATTCCAAGTCAAAATAGCATTCAAATGTTAAGTATCTACAAGGTCCTAAAACATTTCCAATAGGGAGGTGTGTTTCTGCAAATGAAAGAATAGACAAAAAAGATAATGTGAGATTCAGGTCAAAGAGGATCCAAACCAAGAGGAGATTGAGAATTTCCATTTAAGCCTCAGTACTGCATACTTAGAGATTAATCACACCCCACTGAAACGAGGATAAAATAAATTTGAAATGTTTGAGCATTTAAAATTATAAGTATGGTGACTGAACTTAAATGTTCAAAAAAAATCAGTTGATAAATTTGTTGGGGGCATTTATTTGGAATACGTTAGCAATTATGAACTCCAAAAATAAACAACAAAGGGGACACAAAGCACGAAACATAATTTTACTTATCCATGAACAATATTTATAAAATAATAATAACTAATGATTTAACTCAATAATTATAAGAGAGTAGGGGAGTGAAAGGAATACAAAATCCTCAAGGACAAAAACAGGAATCAATAGACAACGTCTAATACATAAATCAAGAAAGTATGGGCCTATCATGTAGAAAAATGAATTTAACCAATGAGAAAAATGGTTTTAATACTGGAGGGATAAAACAAAGTATTGAAATAAAAAGTCTGGGTGTATAAACGGATGTCACAGGGAGCTACTGTTTTTCAAGTTTTTAGGGTAAACATTTCAGTTTTTACAAAATATGAAATGACATTTAGAAGTATAAAAGGGAAACATATTATAGAAATGTGAAGATTATGACTATAATTTGGGTGTGACATTGAGGCAAGAAAAGATTGTAAGATTAAAAGTCAAAGGTTAAGAGAATAATAAATACTTTTTAGGAACATAAATTGGGGAGCTATAGCTCCAGATCAAGGAGAAAATAGAATATGCTTATGGTAGTAACTTCAGAGATAGTATCAATTCATAGATGGATGCTTTATCAAAAGCCATCAGCAGGGAACTTCAGAACCTAGGGAATTTCATAGCATGTAGACAAATCTAATCTGTGCTCCTACCCTGATTTTTATAAGCATGAAATTAGAAAAAATGATTTTAAAGATTGCATTGCAAGGATCTGGACTCTTTACTTAGAGTCAGAACAAGGTAGCCTGGGTGGGAGAAGAAAATTGAAGAGGTAGCAGTTTTGTCCATGTGGTACTGAGTCTTAATTAAAGAATAGGGTTCTAGATAGTTACACACTTACTGGTTTGATATTTTTTATACACACCTACTGATTGAACCACTCTTTCCAACCAGTAGCTCAGCATTACCCTCCCTCTCCCCAGTCTTTACCATTCCTGCCCTTAACCCCCAAATAAATCACTCCCATTCTTTGTCAGGTCCTTAGGCATAACTATTGTATAGAGTGATGTTTATGAGCTGAGATTTTTGGATTGAACCTTGACTCCACCACTTCCTAGCTGTGCAAACTGGACACATTACCTAACCTCACCTGGAAGTTGAGAATGACAATGGAGATTGTCATGGATTGTCATGTTATGGAGATTTTTTGAGGATTACATGGGAAATACGAATAAAGCACAAAGCACAATGCAAGGCATATAATAAGCACTCAGAATTAATAGTCATCATTATTATTATTAACTTTGAGAATAAGAAGATGTCATGAATATTAAACTTTTAATCATGAATGTATGAAATTTTGTTTTATCATTACTTATTACGGCAACCACTTAGAAAGTACATATTTATAATTTGTTGAAATAATCTGAGTAATTTGCATATATTTTAAACTTAGTCAGATCCCCTAATTGTTTTAGTCAGTAATGAACTGGTACGCCTCATTTTTTGTTTACTAAGTCTTCTCTTATGTTGTTTTCAAACATCTTGCCATGCATAGATGTGATCTAAGAAGTTCTTCGTCTGTTTCAAAAGAGTTTCTTCCTGTATGATTCTTTAGGTTCACCATTCATCTTAGACTGTTGGTCCTTTTTATTTATCTCAATTCTCTGTTTCTTCTACAACTAAGATAGTGAGATAATGTGCCCCATTATCTCTTTAGAAATTTAAATAAGAAATAATGTCACAAGGCCAGGTTCTCTCCCAAGAGGCTTCCCAAGATATCTAGGGCTTCACAAGCAGCTCTCCTCTAACAGAAGCATAATGTTTGCAGCACACCAAGAGTGGATCCTTTTTGGGATACACTCTGATTAACCACCATGGCATTTTTAAAATTTATAGTGAGAAATAGCAATTGCAGAGTTTCTGGGACTTGTCTTACGAACAATGCATTGTCTTTCTGCTGACAGGAATTAATCTGTGATTTGAATTTGATTATTCATGTTTTAGCAAACTATCAATAAATATTTATTGGACTGCTGAAACAACTCTTTTATGTCTCACTTTACTTTCTTATAAAATACACCCCAATAGCTGTCATTTGCTTGCAATTTCTTTAAAATGTTGCCTTACCCACTATGACGCAGAAATTGTAACCGACATATATGCCACAAAGTCCCAGACTTTTTTCACCTTGCCTGTGTTAAGACCATTAAGGTAATGTGTGAAAACAAAGCACTGAGCCTTTGCTCTTTTGCAATTTCCCTGTTTTAGAACATGTCTTAAGCAACATGTGGCTTCGTGGTTCAATCATGACAGGGAATTTGTGTGCTCAATACTGACTCTCTACCTCATTCCTGTTCTATATACCTTTGACTTTAGAATTTGCTATATCACTCTGGGTCACTCATTAAATATCTTGATAGCACCAGACTTCCACAAAATAGGAGATAATCGATCACAACATTTGCTACTCTGTCACCTGAGATTTTCTGAGGACGAATATGTTTAATACAGATTGTAATAGCACCTCAAATGTCATACCTGCTTTTAATCTCTGGAAAACATTTTTCTCGAGTAGAAGAGAAGGTTGGAAAATTGCTTTTCCCATCTTTAATTCTGAGGGGAAAAATTTCCAGCTCTATTTATATTTTAAATATTTCTTACAGTATTAATGATGGTAAAAATGCCTAGAGATCATAAATTGAGATTTTTCTACAAGCCGCTTGAGCGCAACACTTTTAAAAGCTGCATATAATCCAGCTGTGGTCACCATGAATGTGAGTGTTCTCTATTCTTTACTTATTATTATAGAAATACAATCTATAGCAAACATTATCCCAAACATAACTGTTTGAAATCCATGAACATTTCTTGACATAAAACATTTCTTAAATAAGTACATTCTTTATTGGCATTTCCTTTTATTCTCACCAAAACCCTAACATGTGATAAGCACATTATCATTCCCATGTTATGGCCTGAAGTCCACAATTGAATTAAATTTCTACTCACAGATGAAGAAATGGGGCCACAGAGGTTGCAAATGTTTCAGTTAAGAAATACATTTTTTCATGACTTCCAATTTCTGAAGAAATGAAAAAAATTTTACATAGATCACTGCCATAACTTAAGCCCGAACAGAAAGTTTGAAAGGAAGCATACTTCTAGGGGATTACCCAACCTCAGAGTCCTCAGGTTTTTCAATGTTACCCTCTGTGTCATTACTTTGAAAATAGCTGCCTAATAATTCTTGAAAAATATAATTCTGCTCTTCATATCCAGTAGAAGAAGCATATTAACCATAATCTTGACAAGTGTATTCCTTCAATTCTGCTATAGAACATAAACTATTTTTTTAGCTAGTCAGGAGGTTCGATATATTGTCAGACAGCACACAACAGATGCTCAATTTCATACTCGTTAAATGAATCAGTGAAATTTGAAAACTAGAACTGGGTTTCGGAGAGCAGGGGCTTAGAGTTATGAGGAAGGACTGAGAAATAGAGTCAGTTGATTGGTAGAGAAACTGCTCCTTAAGAATATGGTGCCACTGTTTTTCAACCCAGGGGTTTTATAGACAAAATCTAGGTTGATTTCCTTTACAAGCCAGTTTTAATAGAAGTGGAATTTCAGACATCTTACAAGTCTCCCTTTGGTAAATCACTAATTAATAAGAAATCTTGAACTTCTTGCTTTTACTTCCTATGTTGGTTTTGCCATTATAATAAAAATGTTAAACCCTTTAGTTTGATAGGGAAAGTCTTTCTAAGCCATATTAGCTCTCTTCCAGGCCCATTAAATAAGGACTTGGGATGCTTCATTTGAAGGTACCATTGATCCATTGGATCACCACTCTAACAGCAATTATCAGCATATGACAATGAAGTTTGTAGCAGAAAGACATCTGGTTAATTGAGGGACTGTTTAATTGATTTCCATATTAATCAGAACTTTACAAAAGTAACAATATGCATAATCATTTACTTCTGGATTCATACTCCTATTTATATGAATTTCATCCATACTCTATTTTTTTTTTAAATGTGCTTACCTGCTTTAAATAGGATTAATATTGTTCAAAGTCTAGTTTATTATGTCTTCCAATAAAGTTTACCTTGGAATGCAAAATTGACTACCTTGAGTATTCTCTTCATTTTTAAATACTAAAAAGCTCACATTTCAAGTTTTGTTTCATTTATTGGCTCAGATGTTTTCTTCCCTCTACCTGTGGAATGTGTTATAGATTTTTATTTTTGTATAAACTAAAAAAATGCACTTTATTTGGAAATCTTCATGGCCCTTGTAACGCAGGCATGTCAAAGTGTGAGATTTAGGATTCTACCTCGTAGAATACAGCAGGAACAGAACGTTAAAGAGTTACCAAAGAATTAACGTTAAAAAAAAAAAAAACAAAAAACTTCACCCGTGTAGATGTGAAGTCATATCCTGACCAAAAGAGGAAGTGGCAGGTTACTAGTCTCGAACTTATCTGTGGCTCTACATCATAGACAGCATACTGCTGACCGTCTTCAATTGTTTCTGTAACAACAGAAAGTGCACTCACTCGGAGTAGTCTGAATTCAAAATGCTGAAGAGAAAACCATCCAATGTTTCAGAGAAGGAGAAACATCAAAAACCAAAGGTAAGGTAATTTCATACATAGTCGGACAAAACCAACATGTTTAATAGAATACACATGCACACACAGTGTTCTTATCTGTCCGTCACAAATCAATTCAACCATAGGGTTGAATCCCTCATGGCAATATGGAAAAAATTGAATTGCCAAGTTAAGTTTAGGTGTTAAATAATACCTGACAATTATTGTCTCTGTAATTTTATCTTATAGGGCATATTTGATTATTTACATCTGTAACTGAACTTTGAGCTTGTATTGTCAACTTCATGGAAATCATTTTGGTGGTCTCTTTTTGAAAGGCTGATATTATGAAATTTTTGTGTACATTTTTAATAACTATAAAGGTGTCAAGGTCTATTTAACAATCTCTTACATTC
Source organism: Eschrichtius robustus (assembly GCF_028021215.1). Classification (NCBI taxonomy): domain Eukaryota; kingdom Metazoa; phylum Chordata; class Mammalia; order Artiodactyla; family Eschrichtiidae; genus Eschrichtius; species Eschrichtius robustus. The sequence continues at coordinate 117,842,293 of NC_090829.1, read as the reverse complement.
TCAGCTCTTCATAATATATTTAATTATGAGGTTGTAAAATGGAGATGTTTTGATTAAATATATAATTTTTTTTCATTTTTTCAGACTAAAATATGATCGCTTGTTGTAGAGATTATTTTTTCTACTCTCTCTCTTGAACTAACTCCACTACTAGAGAGAGGATAGGGTTGTGTTTGGGAAGCATCAAAACCCCATAAATTTATAGATTTGACAAATTGGTTCTATTTGAAATGTTACCCTATTCTTTGTATTGAAAATAATTACTACTTAAAAAGCAGGATATGAGATAACAAAGTTTAGATTCTATTGTAGAACTATAAATTAGTTTCATTAATAACATAAAAGAAAATATCTGTGAAATACTGGTGTCAGAGAAGTTTTCCAAAACCTGTACATTTTTTGAGTTTCTTAGGTAAATAACAATTTAAATCTGCTTGTGAATAAACAATAACTGAGTTCAGGTGTCTTTTTAGAGGACTGATTTATTATCAATTTTTGACCTTTATTTGCTTGGCACCGTTCGGAGAGAAAGGAGTTGGGAATTGATTGTGAACTTTTGAATTGTTGTGACATTGAACAATGGTCTATATTTTATAACTCTTTGCAAGTTACCACACAACCTCTCTGAATGAAACTAAAAATAAATGATTGCCAGTCTTTGGAAACTAAGAATAAATGATTTTCAATAGTAATTCTTTCTGACACAAAGATCTGATAAAGGGTAGGCAAGCATCACTAGTTAAAAATACAGCTGGATAACATAGCATGATTTCTTTTTCCTTAATAAAATAAAAATTCAAGGTAACAGTTCCCAAAGAATACAACAAAGTTTTTAAAAGCATTACTTACCTTTCTGTTCAAGATTATTTTTACATACAATTTGCTTGATTAAACGCTACCAATATTGAGTTGACAGTAGTAAGTTTTAAGGAGCTCACAAAAATTAATATGAAGCAGTGGTTTTCCTCCAAGTATTTAAAATTTTAAGTTAGAGTATCTCATAAGAACTCTATTATGTAGTGAACTACTATCATATTTATGTCATTGAACAATTTTCAAAATGATACTTTAGTCTATGATCATCATTTGCCTTAATTGCAGGAACTATTGTAATAGAAGTGGTATATTGTTCATCTTACTGACTTACTTATTCATAAATGTAAAAATATATTTGATAAAATATACATCTGGGAACAAAATATATCACAGAAAATAGTCACATTGGAAACATTAACTTTCGCTGGATAGTTTCATTTTATATGAATTTAAAGAGCTATGTGAATGTATATTCACATGTTCATACCTTCCAGATCAACTAAATCCTTTCCTTTTAATATGGAGGTAATATTTTTCCAATTATTATAATTATGTGTTAGAAACAACTTTGCTTTAATTCACATTTATTTTACTGAGTAATTTTCTTTGTGTATTTTATGGAAAAAGAGCCAAATCCCTAAGAGATGGCAGAGATTCCTACAAATAAATGGCTAGTAGAGTGAGGACTGCAAATTCCTTCATCTACTAGAAGGGAACATAGGGTCTGTGTCTAGAAAGATAGAATAGGACCATCAAGAAATCAGTCTGAAATGTAGGGAATCACCGTCTACACTAATTGACTACATACCAGACAATCATTCGCATCTCTTGACCTGGAAACATACACTCCTTGTGCTATACTCTTTCAAAATTTTTGAGAGAGATTTCCTTGCTTTTTAACTGTAAATGCTAAAGTAGGTAAGAAGCAACAACGTTAAAAATGAGGTGACTATTATTTAGTCATGCAGCTCATGTTAACTCCTGTGGGTTGTAGTTCAGGTGACCTAATACCCAATTCAAATGGTGAGTGACTATTATACCTAATGTTATTCCTTAAATAAAAGTTATGAAACTGTTCATTTGAAAAGTAAATAAATGGAGAAGGACTTTGTTATTAGTATTTTTAAATATGTCCTGTGGTTGTGAGGAAGTTCAAAACATTCATGGATATAAAATGTAGCAATAGATTTTATGAGTCCATATACAAAATAATTTATTATTTTCTTATATTCACAAGACTTATCAATAAAGATATCCATGAATCAAAAAAAAAATCAAAACCCATTAAAATATCATTTTACCATCTATAATTTATTAATATGTTTTCTTTTTCACCTTTTATTCTCCTCTGTTTCTCCATTTTTGGTATGGGTTCTTTCCTTCAAATAGCTCATAAATAGGACCAATAGCATTCATATTTATTATAAGAGATTCATAGTGTAGGTTAAGAAGGAGAGACCAGAAATATTCCATAAGGGAAACTGTTATAATTCGTGTCTCAGAACTCTCTATGGCGTATAAGTAAATTCCAAATTAAGAAAGATATTTGATAAATTTCTTTTTGATAAATGATTAAGTATTCTACGTTTAGATTAGTCAATCAAAAATAGCCTTTCTTAACATACTTGCAAGGTACTGTACTTTCCTTTTTGAATTTTGTTTTTACCTTCTCATCACTAGTGCCCACTACTGATTGTGAACTAAAAAAATATTTAAGCATATCTAGTATGCAGAGTTCAAAATATATGATCTCATTACACTCAATAAATCTTTAAATTATAGAACACAATTTTCCTTAACTCTTTTTCCAACTAAAATGTTTTAGTTTGCTATACTTATTGTGAGGTTATGATGTACCAGTGGCTGTGTTTAAAGCTTTTTGTACACTAATTTATTTAATATTTGTAACATTTCTGTGAGAGAATAACTTTTATTTAGCCTTATAGATGAGAAGGCATAGAGAAGGTTAATGAACTTAAGCAAAGACGCACAGATAAAAAATAAAACTCTGTTGTGTGAAATACATATGTCAATTTCTGGCACTCCTGTTCTTAATTATTATGCCACCATTACAAGCATAGGGACCGTAGATATTATTTCTATTTCTGTCTTAATCGCCAGCTACATTTTAAGGAAAACTGTGAGAGCATATTTTTAAGAGCCTCTCTCTCAGTTGGAAAGGAATTTAGAGGTCCTCCATTCCTGTCTCTGACTAAATGCCAGAATTCCACCTATAAGATCCCTCCAGGTGTCCATCCAAGCTTTAAAACTTAAAATTGTAAAACAACAATAAGAACAACTTTATTAGCATTCAAATGTTCAAATTGTCAAAAAAATCATGACCTAGTATTGAGATAACTAAAAGCATGTATTTCCCTCCTAAATCTAGTATAACACCTTTAATGTAGTAAGCTCTTAAGTATTTGTAATGTGAATGAAGTTTCTTGATTCTACTGTATGCAACCTGGTTCAAGTATGAATACTGACTAGTACTATGTATTTTCATTATTCTTGGTAGCAACCCTGTTAGTGTGTACATAAGAAAGTTTGTATGCATGTGTGTAAATACAATTCTAAATCATTTCTAAGTTTTATTTTAAGAAAAACTCCAATAACGCAAATGTTGTGCAAGAATCCCTAGAGAGTCCCATCGTTACATAACAAGTAGACCATTGTTCCAGGTCAGGGAATATGGTAGAAACTTCGAAAATAGAAAAGGAATAGACACCACAAATGAAGCTCTGCACCTGTAATTAGAACAGGTTGACCTTTATTTGGCTGGGATTAATGATCTGTGTTAATAAATCTTAACTCAAGGTTTTTCTTTGAGTAAAGGAGATCCAAATACTACTGTTATTTTAAAGGGAAACACTGGAATAATGGCAGCTCTGGAAATAGTTTTTTGTTTTTGTTTTTTTTACCATTTTTTAAAATCTAAAGTGCATACTAAATGAGACACCATTAGTGTCACAGATGCTAATTTTCACTAGCAATGACTGAAGTGGCATTCTTTCCCATTTGCATTTGATCCTAGCAATGATGAGAGGTGATGAGTTGATTATGAGTTGTTTTCACTGCACTGCCCGCTGTGCAAATTTATGCTCCTAGACAAGGATGACACAGAGTTGTGGCATTTAAGAGCTTTCTTCATTGCTTTTCCTATCAAGACTGTTAAGATACATTTTTAACTCTTATCTAACCAGGTATAAGAAAAGAGAAGTATGTATATGAACCGGTGCTTACTCTAGGCCAAGTACTTGCACAAGGGGTTTATGGAACTCCCTCCGCCACCCAATTTACAGAAAACAGCTCTGTAGCTGTGAAAAATTTTGTCCAAGCTATCATGGCTAGCAAAAAAATTGATCTGAGATTATTCAGGACAGCTTTTCTTCTTCTAAACCTGTGGGTTTCCCCCCTGCTACTTCTTTTTGCATCATCATCTGGGGTATAATTTTCAGACTTTAATTTATGTGACTTCAGTTGAATGTTTTGGCTTTTCAAACAAAGTGATCCCAAGTAAGGTATGTGATATACAATGTAAGTAATATTTTAAACCCACTTTTCCCATTAAAAAAATGGTGGGTATAAATAAATGTTTATCTTTACTTTTGGTTATTACCCACCCATGCCCCTAAAAAATCTCCCCAAAGGTTCTCTTCACTTCTGTATTTAGTTAGTATTTATGTCATATTTGTTTTCCAAGAAATATTTAAAGTAAATTATAATGCAAACCTAAAACAAAATAACATAAGTCAGAAGAAAATGGAGTATAGACCACAGTAAAAAGTATTACAGGGCCACCAAGTTTGCGTTGAATATGGATCTAAGTATTGCTACTCATTGTGGTCCTACAGACTAGCAACACTGGCATTCCAGGAGTTCGTTAGAAATGCAGATTCTCTGGCCTACCCCAGGCCTATTAACTCAGAATATACATTGTAGTGAGAAACCCAGGAGTTCTGTGAGCACTTTAAAGTTTGGAAATGATGTCTACATTGATGGTTCTCGAACTAGGTTGCACATTTGAATCACTGAAGAGCTTTAAGAAATACTGATGATTGGGTTCCTTCTTCAATATCCTAATATACCTAATGTAGAATGTACCTGAGCATCAGTGACGTTTAAAGTTTCCCAATCTGGAGATATTTTTTTCTACTAATCTCTTCAAAGGACTTAAAAGTTAATTCACTCCTTCCTTCCCTCCTTCATTCTTCAAAGCAATAGATATCTACTGAGTGCTTACTATGAACAATATAGACCATATGCTGGGAATACAGTGGTGAATAAAACAAAGACTCCTGGCCTCATAGGATTTACATTTACTGGGGATGACAGGCAATAAACAAGATAAATATGTTAAATACATAGTATACTAAGTGATGGTAAGTGTTAAGAAGAAAAGGAAGAATATGAAATACAAGGAACCAGGGAAGACTTGGTGAGAATGGGACATTTAAGAAGGGACCTGACGGAAATGAAGGGCTGGCCATGAGATTGGCTGAGGAAATCTTACTCCAGGCCCAGGGAAGAGCAAAACCAAAAGCTTTTTTTTTTTTTTTAATTAATTTTTATTGGAGCAGAGTTGCTTTACAATGTTGGGTTAGTTTCTGCTGTACAGCAAAGTGAATCAGTTACACATATACATATAGCCCCTCTGTTTTGGATTTCCTTCCCATTTAGTTCACCACAGAGCACTGAGTAGAGTTCTCTGAGCTATACAGTAGGTTCTCATTAGTTATCTATTTTATACATAGTAGTGTATATATGGAGTGTCCCTGGTGTGTTTGTTTGAGAAACAATGGATCAGAATACACAAGGGGAAGAGCAGTCACAATGAGCCGGATGTAGAGGGCCTTCTAGGTCATTATAAGGATTTGAGCTAGTATTAAAAGATTTTGAGAAGGGAAGAGAAGGATCTGGCTTACATTTAGTGGTTTATTCTTGCTTTTGTGTTTCAAATACACTGAAGAAAGTGAGGGAGGAAGCAGGGAAAAGAGACCCTTTAGGAAGCTATTACAGAAACTAGGAAGGAGATAATGGTGGCTCAGACAAGGGAAGTGACAGGTTGGGTGATGAGAAGATGTTGAATTTGGGATTTATTTGTAGATACTGTATACGTTTGGATATATAAAAATGGAACTTACCACATGGGCCCTAAAGGTGGTAAAGAGAAAGGCTGCCCCTGCTCTGCACTGTTCTTGCTTCCAGCTGGTGCTCACACTTCAAGGAGAAATGCCCTCATCCCTCTGCTGATAGCCACCAGAAAATTACCCCCATACTGATATGCCACTTCCCAAAAGTTTCTACCTCTTTCTTCAAACTACAATTTTCTATTGGATTTAATTTTCATTTCTGGGGTATCTTGAATCAGAATAGATGAACTAATAATTTGCTTATTTCACCTTGTTGAATTGTTTGAAAGAGGTAAATAATTTTAGCCTTGAAAAATTATCTTCAAACAAAGTACCAATTCACTCTAGCCATCCCATTTTATAGAACATGAATCTGTAATCAAGTTTTACTTCAAGCAAGTAGCAAAGGTTTAGTACCAAATAGACGGCTATATCTGAAAAAAAACACAGTGCCCAGATGATACATAGAAAGTTCTGGAGACAAGTGGTTGAGAGAAATGACAGAAGTGTAGACTCCCCTTGTAAATGTGGGTATTACATCCTATAGGAAGGTATAAAGTCATTACCTTGACTACCAATGCACTGGATTTGTTAAAAATCAATTTAATGACACACTTATCTCTTTAAACTTTCCTTGCCTTGCTTTGGAGATAAATGGCTTCATTATCCCTGCAGATTGTGTGTGCTTTTTTTAATAATGGAATTAAGTCCATACTCTACATAGCTGTGTTTCCAAATTTAGCATTCCCAAACTGATCCATTTCTCTTCCTTTCTAGTGTTAAGGGCTTAGGTGAACTTTTGGAAACAAGACATTCATAATTAGCTTCTTAGTAGAGAACAAAAATGTCCTCCATTAAGAATTGATTAATAAGAATAGCAGAGTGTTTTAAGCTGTCTCTGGTGGTAGACAAAATGATTCTTCTATAGATAGAGAGCCATTTGTCAACACAGCTGGCCATGTCCCCTTTCTCCCCTCATTTAAAGAGTTTTGGAAGTTTTCACCTAGTCTGTATTAGTTTTCTAGGGCTTCTGTAACAAAATACCATAGACTCGGTGGCTTAGAGAACAGAAATTTATTTTCTCACAGTTCTGGTGGTTGGAAGTCCAAGATCAAGATGCGGCAGAATTGGTTTCCTTTGAGGGCCATAGGGAAGGATCTGTCTAGGCTTCTTTCTGGCTGGCAGTTGGCCACCACTTGCTGCCCTTTAACTTGGTTGCCCCTCTGTGCACATAACCTGGTGCCTCTCTTTGTGTATCCAAATCTCAGCTTTCAGTGGCTCTGACCACTCTCATTCTTTCCTGCTTGTGCCTCCCTTAGCCTAGAATACCTTTGCCCATTTTTCCCAACTCATGAACTTATTTTTTAATACCTCACTGGACTCTCATTCCCTCAAGAAAGCCTCCACCAGTTAACCCAAGGCAGTGCATTAGAGGGCATTCTGGCAGAGCAGGAGGGAATATGAACTAAAGTCTTATAGATTGGGTTTGAGGTCTTATTTTGATATTTCTTAACTATGAGATGTTGAACATTTTGTTAAACATCTTTTGAGTTTCTTGTGCTTATCTGAAGAAGGGGATATGTTAAGGCATGTCACATAGGATTGATGTGAGAATTAAGTTAATTACCATATGTAAATTTCCTAGCACATAGTACATGTTTGATTAATAATCTCTCCCTCCTTTCTTGTTTAATAGTACTTGTTCAATACCTCTATTGTTTCTTTTAGCATAGTTTATTCTAATATGTCCTCCCAAATGGAGTTACCATCAAGAACAGGGGATGCATCTAATTCATATTTGTATCCCTGCAATTTTTGGGGGGGAACAAAGGGTATTGAACTCTGTCTAACTTTCAGACTCCGTGTGCCCTCTATTACACTTTGGCTACCATCAAAAATATTTATAATATGGAACATAGTCGTGATTCCTCAACATATGCACAATACTTGTGTAATGACTAATGGATAATATAAGTCATCTAAAGTAGTACTCTACTCCAAGGCATAGTTTGTAAATGGGTCACTGTTAAAGATCTGGGCAACACCCACATAAAACAAAGTAACAGTTCTTAGAATGTAATGAGACAAAACAATAATCAAAAATTGTAATGTAATCTGTCTGAAGGAAAAAAAAATAGCACTTGCAAAGAGTGTTGCTTTCAGGGAGGTTAGAAAGGAGTTAGAGAGTAGAAATTTGCCATTGAGTCTGCAGAACAATCTGTATCAACAAAAGCAAATATTCCATTACGCTCAACAGACTTGCTCACTTAGGTGAACTAAGTTCAGGCTATTATAACTTCGTGTCTCTAGCCTTTAATACAACCTAATTCACTTTTCTGTGACTCTACTATACTAATCAAACAAACTTCCAGCCATGATTTTGTGTCCCATGTCTCTAGGGGAGACAACTCTTTGATCAGTCAACAAGAATATGCATTCTTCTTGGCAGTTGAATTTCTCATATCTAACCAATGCTTGGTATTGCCATTTTTGGTAGCCTAACAGTTTAGTTTGTGAGTCAGTCCCCCTTGGAGTTGTTTAGTTCTGCAAGCTTGAAAACTAAAGTTCTTGTACCTGTCAATGTGAGGGCCTGACATTGGACATGGAGACCCAACCAAGGAACTGGCTTCTTGGAAGGACTGGCTTAAGTTGCCACCTGCCACCTTTTCTCTATATTCATAAAATAAAGACAGCTAAATAATGAAGTTTCTTTTCTATGTTTTTCATAATTTTAACAATTTAAATTCCTGGAATAAGATTCAAGACAGACTTACCTTATATCAATATCATAATATATAGTGATATGACATTGGTCTGAATATTTGCTTAACATTTTTTCTGAATATTCACATGGTTTTAGCTAGGCAACTTTGATTTTTTAATTAACAGTAATAATAAATAATTTGATATATAAATTTTGTAATGCTTATGGGTATATATTCTTTATATTGTGAGTTATTATACAGCCATCATCTTTTCTAAACTAAGCCATCTACAGATTTCAAATTACTTTAAGCTTATGAATATCTCACTATAATTATTTATCAATTTTAAAGTACCCATTACCAATGAAACAAAGGTTCATAATTTTAAAAATAAAATTCCTCCAAAGATAAATGTTCTACAATTATCAGACATATATTATAGGTTTAGGAATTGTCATAAACTGAGTTCATTTCTACCACTACTATTACATTTCAAACCACTATTAACCCCTCAATAGACAAATATTTTTAGAGCCAAATCCAAATACAATGAAAGGAAAATAAATGTAATTGACAATGAAGAAGTTATAGAACCCAAACATCTCTTCCAAATATCCTATTACAACTATTTTTTTTCTACTTATTCTTTCCTTGTTTGGGATCATATACTGTATATTTGCCCCACATAAACACGTCTGTTCTTACTAAGAAAAAAACGTTTAAATTCCTAAGCATAGTGTCAGCGGGTGCTGCCTGAGATGGGAATGTTTATAAGCTTTATGATATTAACTGCAGCACTCAACCTCAGGTGGCATAAAACATGCAAAAGAGAACTTTCTGTCAGTTTTATTATTTCTAAAAAGGTTCCCCTTGAAGCAGAAGAGTGACCTTGCTCTGCTGAGCTGACATATGCCACTGGATTAATGGTCGAGCTCTGCTGGAGGGAAGCTCACAGAAACATTACAATTCCAGAAGCTGGGCTGGCGGTGACCATTAATCAGGGGGACCAAAATCATGCATCAAACACACTCATTTAAAAGTAGTAAAAATGACTTTAAAAAAAACCTTTTTGAGAATTAGCTTGTTGTTTGTCATTACCTGTGTTCAAGGAGATCACTGCATGACTGGAATATCCCTTGGGGAGAACGTTAGAGGTCATTACGTACCCAGAGGCCAAGTGAATGTGGTGGACTTTGAAGACTAACGGAGGTAAAGGAGAGTTTTTGTTCCAGAGAATTTGATGGGAAAGTGTATTAAATGGATTCTATTTTCCCAACTTTATTTTCACTCCTTTATTTAACTATGATTTCAAAGCAATGGGTACTATGAATGTTGGCCTCTTTGTGAAGATTTTATTTTATTTTTAAAACTGGAGTAATTGGATTTAGTGGTAGAAACATTTGACTGGTAAACTTGGTTAGGAAATTTCTCAAGATCCTACAGTTTGAGTCAACATACTCAACTACTAAGTAGGTTAATAAGTATCTTCATGGACTTAAAGGTACTGTACATTCTTCTACCACATGTTAACTAAGAAAAATTTTTCAAGACTTTTTCTCTCTCTGATTACTGAAAAGGAGAAAAGGCTTAAATCTAAAACCCCAAAAGAGAATGTTCAGTTTAATTTCGATGATAAAAAGTTACTCTTGCTTTCTACAAATCTCTTTGATGATAAAGTTGAATAGGCATAACCTCTCTTTCATTTTTTCAATAGTTTGTCTTTTAGATTAATGATACTATGCATAATACATATGATATAATTTCATTAGTAGGTAGAACAAATAGTAGATTATGGCCTTTACTGAGAAAACCAGGACATTGATCATTAAGATTATGATCAATGTAGTAAGGCCTGCTATGATTACTACTTCAAAGTTATTCTGGGTCTTCCCTGGTGGCGCAGTGGTTGAGAATCTGCCTGCCAATGCAGGGGACACGGATTCGAGCCCTGGTCTGGGAAGATCCCACATGCCGCAGAGCAACTAGGCCCGTGAGCCACAACCACTGAGCCTGCGCGTCTGGAGGCTGTGCTCCGCAACGGGAGAGGCCGCGATAGTGAGAGGCCCGCGCACCGCGATGAAGAGTGGCCCCCGCTTGCCGCAACTAGAGAAAGCCCTCACATAGAAACGAAGACCCAACACTGCCAAAAATAAATATAAATAAATAAATAAAAATTTTTTAAAAAAAGTTATTCTTCTCCTAAATAACTGCTGCCTTCTTTAACCATGATATTCAATATTCTCTTCTTTTGTTAGCCATATGCTACTCTGGAGAATAATTGATGCAGACTTACTTAGTTGTTTTTGAAGATTATAGGGTTAAAATAGTTGACAATGTTGCGACTATAGTTAAAATATTATTTAATATTTGGCTATAAGTAGAAAAAATCTAATATGTACACAATAGAAAGTTAATTTCTAAATTTATGGGAGGATTATACATATTTCTTGTAACTGGAAATCTGAATCATCCATTTTTCATACTGCATTCTCTCTATCAAGGTGCCTAGAAAACAAAATTAGTAATGGAAATTTGCTCACAGAAATTACTTATCATTGAATAGGTATGGTAAATGCATAAAATCTGTTACCTGTAATTCCTCATTCCCCTCCCCACCATCTTCCCTAAAACACACACTACCTTCTGTAACCTTGGTGGACATGTTTAATCATGATCTCTAACTCTAAGCCCGAAAGTTGCATTGGAACCCTTTTCAACACAGCTCTCCATGAAGGTCTTAACAACCCATCCAAGCTGGTTCAAAGAATTGAAAAGTTCCACTTATTCTGGTTTCGAAAGATAGTCCATCCAGACAATGGGAAATCCTAGGGATATATTCTTGTGAATACACAACACTTTTCTAGTGCCCCCAAATGATTATGTTCACTACAAACAATCTTTCTTTCTCTCCCTTGAAGAGTTTGGGAGATAATTATTTAGACACATTTTTTTGTCATCCCGTGCTCCTTTTAATATACAGTGTGTGGTTCATTGTCTTTTTATTACTTTATCATCATTTTAGCAATTATCCTCTTTAGATTTGGCAATTTCTAAGTAGTCCCTCAGTCAATAACTACACAATCTCTTACAGTAAATAATTTTTGAAGATGGTTAAGCAAATTCAAATTGTATTGATTTCAGCTAATTTCATGTCCAAAATCTGTGATCATTTTACTGTCTTTCTTTAGACTATCAATAATATAGGTATAGACATATGCATACAAAATGCCTTTCATGTATTAAGTAGTCAGTACAAGTATAAATAATGATGAATATAAATTTACAAGCTGACATCTAGTATACATTTTTAATTTATTATGTGTGTAAATATAATCTGCTTTTAGGAATTGCTTCTATGTTTGTATACCATTCATCTGAATATGGCTCTATTTAGCTCTTATCAATTGAAATTATGTGATGCCACCAATAGAGTGTAAATTCCTCCAGGATAGATTCTTATTCATACAGACAGCCCTGATCCCAAGCACAAAGTTTAGCCATAGAAGCCCCTTAGTATATTTACACTGAATTGCATAATGTAAAACATTATGCTCCTTAATTAAACATCAGCAAATTGTTTTCTTTGACTATAACATGATTAAGTTATAATTTGCTTTTGTGTAACTGTGAAATGTATGGTATTTGTCATTTAACTTGAAGAGAAATGTGTGTGGGATTTGCCATCTGTTGTGATTTTCCCAAGGCTCCCAACTGTAGGACTTTTTCTATAGGCCTACATCCCTTAAGATCGGGGGCAATCAATGTGTGCTAAAATGATGAGGTGTCAGCAAGTGGTCTCATGGACAAGGTAGGACTTGATCCTGCCCTTGAAGAATGGGCTGGATTTGAGTAGGAGGAAGAAGAGTGGAAGAACTTTCCTTGAGAGAAAAACAGCACAAGCAACAGCTTAGAAACATAAATGAGTGTGTCCATACTGGCCAGCAAGAAGTGTCAGAAGTTCTGCTTAATCAGACTGACTAGCATTACCTGAATCCAGGGGGAATCATGAATGTGCAGCATGCTAAGTTTGGACTTCATTTTGTTAACTAAAGAAGAGCCACTTAAACTCTCTGAGCCTCAGTTTTCCTCATCTGTAAACTGAAGAAATCAATAACTATCTCAGAGGGGGGTTGTATTTGTTTAATGAAATAATTATAGATAAATCACTCGGCATAAAGCAAGCTCTCAGGGGCCAAGAAACCAATGTGGAGCAAGCTTCATATTTTGAGAAGAAGAATGGAATGATGAGAATTGGTGTTTTAGGGAAATTAGTCCAGTGTTGTGACTTTAGATGATTGGAGAGGCAAGAGTTTGGGAACTAAAGAGCTGAAAGTTGTTATTTCGTTGACTCAGGAATGAGGTTATAAGCACATAGTTGCGTAGCGGTAATGAAGATAAATGCCTACAATAGAGATTTGGGAAAAGAATGGAGCAGATGTGAAGGCTGAAAGAATGTGTGTGTGGTAAATATATTACATCTTGCATTATGTGTCCAAACTCCCCAAAGACAGCAGTGAGCAAATACCGGTTTCCAACAGTGCAGGTGGAAGGTTCAGAAGGCAGGATCAAAACAGATCCTCAGGGGTAAGAGGCCATAAGCAGAGAGAGATTTTTGTTGGCATATATGCCTTCCAGCCTGAAGGCAGGCAGAGAAGCTACTGTAAATTAGAGAAGCTGTAAAAGTGGGTTCCCTAGGGGAATTCTTGAAGATTTCAAGGAAGGATGGTATAATGAGACAATTCCAGGAGGATCGAGAGGGACCACTTAGTATACTTGTTTATGGGTTTAGTAGTTAGAAAAAGAGAGAGAAGGAATAGAAAGTAAGTGCTATAATAATAATACAGGAGTGAGTAAGCCAGCAGAAGCTTTACAATAGGAAAAACAAGAAGCTGAGAAGTTCGAGATAGACTGATCATGGTCACATTTTTAAAAGTTTTGCATTTCCTTTTTATTCTATAGGATTTTGTAAGAGTTGATACCTAATAATATCAAGTGACTGAACTTTGGTTGCATTATGCTTTTTACCTGAAAAAAAAGATATTTAAGACATATCAGTATTATTTATTTTAAAAATTCTTTTCAGCTAAAATAGAATATCTTAATTTTTATTCAATTCCTAAAAGTGCGGCATACTTATAGTCAGTGAATGCAATGTAAATCATGAGATATGGTAATAAGTAAGTAATGCAGCAGTGCAATTGAGAATTCTCAATGTTTGAATCGTTTTTACTCATAAAACTTATTTTTGTTACATTAAATAGGCTGATACAAATAAACACTTTTGCAGGTATGGCTCATTCTGCATTGATTTTTTTTTTAGTTCTAGTTTTTTTTCCTTTAGGTAATTTTCTCTGAGGTAGTTTCAATTTGCAGAAAACATCTCTTGGCACGTCAACTTCTGAAAGGAAAGCTTTAGCATGGAAATTTTGACACAACTTTTTAAAACACTGTGGTGGAGTCAGAATCTGCACTTCCTTTAGATAGCCTGCAGTTGATAGGAAAGATACTGAACCAGAGAGATCAAGTAGACTAACTTTTGTTCTAAGAGTCCAGATGTACATTAAAAATATTTAGAGCATTGATACATATTTGAGTACTGAGTTGCCTTTACCCAAGGTTAAAATGTTAGTGTTGAAGGCCTTATTTCACACCCTGCTTGTCTTTCAGCCTTCAGCCCCCTGACGCCCAAACAACTGTCTTCCATCAGCGCCACATGATAGTGTAATTATTTAACACTGAGGCAATCCTCACAGATTATTTTAAGTGAGTTAAATTTGTTTCACACTCCTCAAAGGATCTCAGCACCTGAGTTAGTTAGAACAATTAAATCCTCGAATGCCTTTGGATAAAGGCTGACAAGCTTATTGAGATTTAGCATACCATTATTATAGAATATTCATACAAGCACGTGCTGAAAGAGAATTCTGAACTTTAAGAGCATATTACCAATGAAGGCTCTATGTGCAATATTTAGATGATGTGAAAACTCATTGGCAGAGGGTGTGTGATTTTTAATTTGCCAGTATATTTCAAAATACTGCAGATGTCTGACTCATATATGCAAATTTTTTCTTTGAAATAGACTGTGAAATTTTCCACCGATGCCTTACCCAAATATTGTCATGCTGGAGATAAGATTTTACTTGAAGATCCCGGAAGCTGGAGAGTGGTTAAAAAATGAAAATAAGGGTTCAAATCTTTTGGTTTTGGTCAAAAGGTTGATTTACATTCCAAAAAAAAAAGAGACTCCCTAATTCTCCTTCATGTTGATAAATTTAGGATGGTCATTGTTTTAAGAAACCTACTCAGTTCTAGTCTATATATCAAGCTAACTTTACATACTTTTCATCCCACTTAGATAGCAAGTTTCTTTGAAAATGGAAAACAGGATCAAAACTTTGTTATGGGATGGCATAGCGGAGAGCACAGCAGGGTGGAGAATTGAAAAAAAGGGAGGGGGGCATTTTTTTGCAAGTGTTGGTTCCTATAACAGTTTCCTCATTGAGAAGGACTATAAGATTTCCAAGAACCCTGCTAGCTTTATATAATGAATAGACATTCTGTAATAATTAGAATTCTACAAAACTAGAGAAGAAATGTGACCAACAGAAAAGAATCCTTTCTTAAGTTCTTTGCATTGCGTAGGGACACACACACACAAATGAGTTCAAATGTCACTTATTCAGCCCTATTTTTGTGGAAGCCAAGTAGACTATGTGGAAGAGGGTAATCTGTACCACACAATCAGATAGTCTTCAAAAGGTAGTCCACTAAAATACATTTATATCAGAAAGTTAGTTGTACTAAAATAAATTTAGAAAGCAAAACTTTAGTTTCTCCTTAAATACGTCCATACCTCTAAACAACCATGACCTAAGTAATGTTAATGACATCTTTAAAAATTAGTTCCTTAGAAAGTTGTGCAACCATTTACTCTTTTTTTTTTTTTTAAGACTATTTTTTTAAGAGCAGTTTCAGGATCACAGCAAGATTGAGGGAGGTACAGTTTTCCCATATGCTTCCCCCTGCCCTACACCTTATTAACTCTTTGTAAATTATTTTTTAGCTTTTATATAGGTACATTTGGTTCTTTTTTTAACCCAACATTTTATTATGGAAAATTTCAAGCATATGTAAACTCAGAGTGTAGTGCAATCTACCCCATATATCCATCACCCAGTTAATCATTAAATAGCATCCAGTCGTGTCTCTTCTTTATGCCCACATACTTCCTGCCCTCACTAGATTATTTTGAATTACAAATGAAAAATAACAATACTTCCTCAATATCATCATTTAGCTACTTATTTAAAAATTTCCTCAGTTGTCTCCTGGATGTGTTTTGCTACAGTGGCTTATTTGATCTATATCTAAATAAGACCTATGGATTTTACAGTATTTATTTAGTTGATACAACTCTTAAAGATTCTCAATTTATACTTGCCCTCTCTTCTTTTATTTCTTTCTGTTGATTAGTTGAAGAAACCAGGTTATTTGTCCTGTAAATTTTCTCATTGCCTAAAATTTTCTGGTTGACTTCATCTTTTTGATGTCATTTAGTATGCTCCTCTGTCTCTGTATTTTTTGTAATCTGGTAGTTAGATACAGAAGCTTGGTGTGATTGCGGGTTTTTTTTTAAAGAATATTTCATTGGTGATATTAGGTGCTTCTGTTATGAAGCCCATATTCTGGTTCATTCTTTTTTGTGATTTGAGTAGCCATTGATGATTGTTGCCTAGATCCATTATTGCATTAGGGACTTACAAAATGGTACTTTTGTAATTTCATCACTTAATTGATTAGCTAGAATATATACACACATATACATGGAAAGAACAATTTTCCTTTATTAAATGTTTAGTTACTCTAAAATGTTTCATACAAGAAGGACAGATTAAATGTTTGTTTTTCCCTTTATTTGCCAGTTTTCATAATATGGCTGTAACATTTCCGAAGGTAACAACTGATATTTTCTTCTTAGTATCATTATGAATTCATGAATTTTGATATATTAGATGTATTTCAATGTAGCTCAGTTATTATTCTTCCTTTTACTAAAATTGTCCCATATTTGGATACAATTTACCCTAGTGACAATCTTTTAATATGGCCCTTGTGTTGTTATGGTATGGCCCTAGTAGTCTTTGAAAGCTTACCTACTTTATGGTATGACAAAATGAAAAATTTGAGAATATAGACTGAGAATTTTGACTTCAAATGTCATTAACCTCATTACTTATTTTCATTGTCTCTCAACATTCACATTTTTATATATCGATATCATTAACAATGGTGTGAATACTGAAAACAGGTTAAAATTTAAATGTTTTTCCTTCCAGCTGTATTGATATATAATTGGCATACAGTACTATATAAGTTTAACGTGCACCGCATTATGATCTGACTTACATCCATCATGAAATTATTATCACACTAAGTTGAGTGAACATTCATCATCTCTTATAGATATAAGATAAAATAAAAATTAAAAAAATCTTTTCCTTGTGATGGAAAGTCTTAGGATTTACTCTTTTAACAATCATATATAACATACAGCAGTATTAATTATATTTATCATGCTGTACATTGCATCCCTAGTACTTACTTATCTTACGGCTGGAAGTTTGTACCTTTTGACTACCTTCATCCAATCCCCCTCTCTCCACTTCCTGAATCTAGTAACCACCATCTGATCTCTTTTTCTGAGTTTGTTTTTGAAGTATAATTGACCTACAACACTATGTTAATTCCTGGGACACAACATAATGATTTGATCTTTCTATATATTTCAAAATGACCAACATGCTGTCTAGTTACCATTTGTCACCATACAATGATATTACATTATTATTCCTATATTCCCGAATTTCATACCAGTGACTCATTTATTTTTCAATTGGAAGTCTGTATCTCTTAATCTTCCTCACTTATTTCTCTCATCCCCCCACCCCTCCCCTCTGGCAATCACCTGTTTGTTCTCTGTATGTATGACTGTTTCTGTTTTATTACGTTTCTTCATTTGTTTGCCTTTTTCAGATTCCACATACAAGTGAAATCATACAGTATTTGTCTTTCTCTGTCTGACTTATTTCAGTTAACAAAATACCCTCTAGGTCCATTCACGTTGTTGCAAATGGCAAGATTTTGTTCCTTTTTGTTCCATTGTGTGTGGGGTGTGTGTGTGTGTGTGTGTGTGTGTGTGTGTGTGTATTTGTATACCACATCTTCTTTATCCATTCATTTATTGATGTGCACTTAGGTTGCTTCCATATCTTGGTTATTGTAAATAATGCTGCAATGAACAAAGAGGTGCATGTATCTTTTGGAATTAGTGTGCTTTTTTTTTTTTTCTTTGCATTAATACCCAAGAGTGAAATTGCTGGATTGTATGGTAGTTTTATTTTTTAATTTTTTGAGGAACCTCCATACTGTTCTACATTGTGGCTACACCAGTTTACATTCCCACCAAGAGTGTACAAAGGTTCCCTTTTCTCCCCATCCTGGCCAACACTTGTTATTTGCTGTCTTTTGATAATAGTCATTTGACAGGTGTGAGGTGATATTGTGGTTTAGATTTGCATTTCCCTGATGATTAGTGATGCTGAGTATCTTTTCATGTGCCTGTTGGCCATCTGTATGTTTTCTTTGGAAAAATGTCTACTCAGGGCCTCTGCTCATTTTTTGATTGGGTTGTTGGGTTTGGGGTTTTTTTTTCTTTTTTTGATGCTGAGTTGTATGAGTTCTTTGTATATTTCTGATATTAATCCCTATTTGGATACATCATTTGCAAATATCTCCTCCTATTCAGTAGGCAGCCTTTTTGTTTTGTTGATAATTCCCTTTGCTGTGCAAAAGCTTTTTAGTTTGATGTAGTCCCATTTATTTATTTTTGCTTTTGTTTCCCTTGCAGGAGGAGACATATCCAAAAAATATATTGCTAAGATCAGCGTCAAAGAACGTACTGCCTATGATTTTGTCTAGGAGTTTTATGGTTTCAGGACTTACATTTAAGTCTTTAATCCATTTTGAGTTTATTTTCTTATGTGGTGTGAGAAAGTAATCCAGTTTGATTCTTTTGCATGTAGCTTCCCAGTTTTCTAACACCATTTGTTGAAGAAGCTGTCTTTTCTCTATTGTGTATTCTTGCCTCCTTTGTTGTAGATTGACCATATAAGTGTGGTATATTTCTGGGCTCTCTATTCTGTTCCATTAAACTATGTGTCTGTTTTTGTGTCAGTACCATACTGTTTTGATTACTGTAGCTGTGTAGTATAGTTTCAAATCAGGGAACGTTGTAACTACAGCTTTGTTCTTCTTTCTCAAGATTGCTTTGGCTATTCAAGGTCTTTTGTGTTTCTATACAAATTTTAGAATTATTTGTTAATTCATACAATTCTGTGAAAAATGCCTTTGGTATTTTGATAGGGATTGCACTGAATCCATAGATTGCTTTGGGTAATGTGGTCATTTTTACAATATTAATTGTTCCAACCCATGAGCATGGTATATGTTTCTATTTGTTAGTGTCATCTTCAATTTATTTCATGAGTGACTTATAGTTTTCTGAGTACATGTCTTTCACCTCCTTAGTTAGATTTATTCCTAGGTAATTTTTTTGGATGCAATTGTAAATGGGATTGGAAAACAGGTTAAAATTTGCCTTTTTTTTTGATCCTTTAAACCATCAAATTACTGTCTTTTTCAAATATTGTTTAAAATAATTCCTCTCTAAGTCACCAATTCAATATGAAATTAGATTCATTATTTTTATTTGGAATTGTTAAGGATTGCTTTTATTTTTATTTAATTTTGTTTATAAATATTTTTAAAAGTTACATGGTTTTAAAGTCAAATTTATAAAACAAGGCATATACAGAGAAGTCTGTTTTCTGTCCCTTTTACTTTGCTTCTTTTACCCCGTTTCTCTAAGAAG
Source organism: Eschrichtius robustus (assembly GCF_028021215.1). NCBI lineage: Eukaryota > Metazoa > Chordata > Mammalia > Artiodactyla > Eschrichtiidae > Eschrichtius > Eschrichtius robustus. The sequence goes on along the minus strand of NC_090829.1, from coordinate 117,822,707 downwards.
GAAAATATATTTTTGCCTGTATTGAGACATATACATGTATTTCAACCCTTAGATAAAAGGCGGTCTATTATGTACACTTTTCTCCACTTGTCTTTTTTTCACATACACTATATCCTGGAGATCATTCCATAGCAGATAGCTATATTTCAGTTTTTTTGCAGATGCACACATTTCTATTGTTTGAATTTACCATAAATTATTCAATCAGTCTTCTCTTGATGAACATTGGGGTTTATAGCTTTTCAATAATATAAAAGATTTACATTGAATGTGGATGAGTAAATCAATTTATATTCAAGTGTATCTCTGACATAGATGTCTAGAAATGAAATTTCTGGGTCAAAGGGCAAATACATGTAATTTTGCTAGTTTTTCCAAATTACCTTCCACAGGTGTGCCATTTTACAAACACATATCTAATTGCATAAGGAAAGACTGTATAGATTTATAGTTAAAGACTAAATATAATCTAATGTCAACAAAAACAAAGAATTATCTAAAATATAAATTACATTTTTATTTAAGTTACTCTTTTGTTGATAGCTATTTGTTTATATAATAACTCTGTCTTGATGGGAGCTCTGTCACAAAATAGTATTTGCTAAACCTAATCCATTACAATTATACAGTGCAAAATTATCAATATTGAAATACATTCTTATTTATAAAGGACTATCATCTATGAAACCAGCTTACCTCCACATGATTCACCTTTTCACTAGAAACTTAACAGCAGTAGAAATTACACATTTGTTCACTGTCCATATCTCAGAGTAGACATTAGCCCTTTTTCATTAAGCCATAACCTATACATTATGAAACCATCTCAGAAAGTCACTAACTTTTTGACTAGAGAATACTGAAATTTTAAAAACGTTATTTTAAATACTTAGATTTGCTTCTAAAGGGTGTCTTAGCACAGACTGATATTTTACTCCTCTGGCTTAAAGCTGTTGAGTGATTCATAATGAGATGACTGACAAAACCCAAAGTAATAGTCCTGAAAACCACTACTCCATAATCTGCTTCTCTTTATTGACATAGTGAGGGGAGAATTAATTTTAAAAGGTGGTGACTATTGATTAGTTAATGGCAGAATATACTGTAGAGAAATGCTGAAGTGAGCCTATTCTGTGCCCTCGTGGGCAACACGACCGATTATCCAGTGGTGGATATCATGCTGTAACCCTCATTAATATTTAGTAGTCAGGACATAGGCTGGTTGTAGACTACAAAATTGCCCTAAGCACAGGCTCCAATAGGCCATAAGAATGTTTCAAGTATATAAAAGAGTAACAGATTTCCCTGTGTTCAGATTGTTTATAAGCGGCACAAGAATACGCTCAATTCCCTTTTGTGATTTCTGGGCAATTACGGCCTGGCAGAAATGCCTACTAGGCAAGTAGATGTGATTAATGCTCTGGGAAATCACTCTAAGTTAGTAAGCCCTGCATGAGAACCAGAGTGGTTCTCAGTTTCAGTCCTACTTTTTCTCTCCTCTCGCCACAAGCTGAAGGGCTTCTTCATCAGGGGTAGCAAGTCAGCAAAAGGCATTTTTTGTGTCTAACACAGCTGTCATCCTTGGGGCGACATTCTGTATCACACTGTCTATCAAGCTAACCCCATGTCACATGTCAGGATCTTTTTATTTCAACTGATTTAAAAGGGAAACAAGGAGTTTTAAAGATCACTAGTAGGGAGACATGAGAATAAAAATGCTTGTAAAGACTAAGAGACTTTGAAGCTGACTTGAACTAAAATGGTCTGTGACTTTTAAAGGACAATACAAAGTTTTATAGATTACTGACTCCCATTTTTAACTTTTCAAATTACCAGGTTATTTTTCAGTACCACCAGCTTATTTTGAAAATATTATAAGCTTGAAATGAGATAAAGTCCTTAAGATAGAACATATTCTTGGGATTTGTGGGTATATAAAGTCTGTAACATCTGATATCCACCATCCCAAACAATGTATAAAATTAAATAGTGAGAAAATATCAATTTTGTGACTCAAAGACTCTAAAGATTTTTGAAAATGTGTTTAGGAGAATCATTTACTTTGCAGTATATCAGGAATTATTTATAATTACCTGCCTAGAATGAGTTACATAAGAATAAAAATTTAGCCTTGTAGGCAAAAAGTATCCAAGAGAATAAGTCTTGTGTTAACATATTGAGCTTTTTCTCAAAACCAGTGAATGAAACTGACCCAGGGGTCTCATTGTAATTCCATGTTAAATGTGGAAAAATTCATTTTCCTCCCAACCTATGAACACCTAAATGCTCTTTTCAATTTATTAATAGATCTGTGTATGTGCCTTCTCATTCTGACATCTAGTAGAGAGTTTCAAATTATCAGAAGTTAGCAACAGGAAATGCATTTGTGTTCATTTTTATTTTTTGATAAATATGATCTTTATGAGGCACAATTGTGGATCTACTCAAATGCTTGTTTTGTTGTTTTTTTATTAGTTGGTTTGTTGTTTAGTAATACATGCCATTCTCAAGAGCAAAAGTAACACTATAAATTAAAAATAATTTAATAGATTTTTCTCCAAGGTGCTTAACACTGTAACATAAACATATGAAGACATTTTATGAACTGTAAATATTACAATGTTAATAATAGTTACACCTTCAGCACCTTTAGATATTCCAGAGAGAAGAGATTTTTTAATCCTGTATTTGCAAGAGACTGATGCTTACTGAACCATAATCTAATATATTTAGCAGTTTTATCAGTGAAAGTCACAAATTCTAAATTTCCTTTCCTTTTTCTTTCCTATGTTATAGCGCAGCAGCAGTTTTGGGAATTTTGACCGTTTTCGGAATAATTCCGTATCAAAACCAGATGATTCAACTGGGGTTAGTATTCTATTCCATTTTAATGAGTGTTATACAAACACATTATGAAAAATTATGAAGCCAGTATAATTTTTGCAAATTACAGTAAGAAAAAGAAATATATTTAAAAATCATAACCTTGCATACATTTTTGTGATAAATGAACAAACAATTATTTAGTATCTAGTACCATGCTGGACATTAAGAGTAAAAAGCCATCTAAGAAACCTAACAGATGTTTGGGAAGGCAGAACGTCAACTTAAGAAGAGATTTACAGTTTAAAGTAACACAGACGATCCCAAATTTTCTGAGCATTTCCACTATAAAACAACATACATGTTAAATTTTATGTAAGTTGTAATTGCTTTAATTTAGGAAATGATTGCATGGCTTAATTGGAAATTAGTTAAGGAGAGCATAGGCTGCTCATTTGCACTCTCATACTTCTGTACACATTGAAATGTCTCAGTGGTGACCATTCCATACATATTCTTTTTCAAATTCTTTTCCCACTTAGGTTATTACAGAGTAATAAGTAGAGTTCCCTGTGCTATACAGTAGGTCCTTGTTGGTTATCTATTTTAAATATAGCCGTGTGTATATGTCAATCTCAAACTCCCATATTGTATAAACCTTCAACTTTCCATAATCATACATAGATATATTTACTGTTATTAAGTTTATAATTCTAGAGTTAACCTATAAAAGTTGCTCAGGCTCATTCAAATTCATTGACTACTAATGGTGGCCTAGCAATTTGTGAAAGAATTTAGTGAACCTGATAAAGTAGTTTGCACATTTTTTAGCAAACCATCATTCATTCATTCAGTAAATGTGTATTGAGCATCTAGTCTATGACAGGATCTCCCTTAGGCACTCAGAAAGTACTGTTACAATACAGGTGAAAATCCTTACTTCATGAAGCCTAGAGTCTAGGAGGAGACAGACTTTAAAACAACAACAACAAAACCCATAAATAAATATCTAAATAAAATTGTGATTCAGGCTATGAAAGAGAACAGCACAGAAAAATGTTGAAGTTAAAAATATGTTTAGATAGTTTCTTCAAAGCTTTTGTAAAGGAAGATAGGAAAACCTGAAATTAAAAATATTTATAGTACTCTTTTTTGAAACTTAGGCAACAGTAAATTAACACAGATAGTAATAAACTAATATACTTTCTTATTTATTTTAGTTTGTAATTTTACAGTGAAGATAAAGAAAGTTGAAGAAGAGAAAAGAGAGAAGAAGAGGGAGTGTGGACAAATGACAATGTTTTTTATTGCTTTATTATTTTGTTTTTTGTAAATAATTCTAACTAGGTACATGAAGGGGAATGCATAAATGAAAGTGGAGAACAAAACAAAACTTCAAATAATGGAGGAAGTTTAGGTAAAAAAATGAGAGCTATTTCCTGGACAATGAAGAAAAAAGTGGGTAAAAAGTATATCAAAGCCCTTTCTGAAGAAAAGGTAAGTGTCCTCTGTTAATCACTTGTGTTTTTCTGTTAATTTTTTTCTAGGTAGTTTAGAAATACTTGGCAGTTTATGAAGGCCTTCAGTCTATTTTCTCCCTCAATAACTGTGCCCAGAAGTTGGGTGGAAGAAAGCATTATCACATTCTAATAGAGGAAATTGAGGCTTAGAAAGGTCACACATGTAGTATGTGAAGAACATATGTCATTTATGTTGTAACAAACAGTAGTATTTCACTTCTTTTCATTACCAAATGATATTCCATTTTATAGATAAGCCTCATTTTATTCATCCTTTCATCAGTTGATGAACATTTGGGTTGTTTCCACTTTGGGATTATTTTAAATCATGCTGAATGAATGATTCAGCATGATTTAAAATATGAATTTGAATATCTGTGTTCAAGTTTTTATGTGGAAGTATTCTTTCATCTCTCTTGGTTATATGGTAACTCTGTCTGATACTTTGAGAAACTGGCAAACTATTTCCCAAAGAAGTTGCATCATTTTACATTCCCACTAGCAATGTGTGAGAGTTCCGATTTCTCCACATGCTTGCTAACACTTGTTACTGTCTGTTTTTTTGATGCTAGCCATCAAAATGGGTGTGAAATGGATTCTTATTATAGTTTTAATTTGCACTTCTCTGATGACTAATGATGTTGAGAATCTTTTCATGTGGCCATTTGCATATCTTCTTTCAAAAAGTGTTTATACAAATCTTTTACCTGCTTTTTAATTGGGTTGTCTTTTTATTGTTTCTCTTAAGCTTTTTTAAAAAATATCTTATGGATACAGATCCTTTATGAGATATACGATTTGCGATATGATATATTTTCTCCCGTTCGCAGATAGTATTTTCATTTTCTTGATGTTATCATTACAGAACAAATGGCTATAATTTTGATGTAGTCCAATTTATTTTTTCTTTCATCAGTTGTGTTTTTAGTATTGTATTTAAGAAACCATTGCTTAATCTAGGGATACAAAGATTTACTCCAATGTTTTCTTCTAAGAGTTTTATAGCTGTAGCTCTTAAATTTTGGTGTATGATCCATTAATTTTTCTACATGGTGTGTGGTAGGAGTCCAACTTCATTCATTTGAATGTGGATATTCAATTGTCCCAACACTACTTGTTGAAAAGACAATTATTTCTCCATTGTATTGTCTTGGCATCCTTGCTGAAAAATCAATTGATCATAAATATATGGTCAGAAATATATGGATCATAAATATATGGATTTATTTATGGACTCTCAATTCTATTCCATTGATCTATATGTCTTATACCTATTTTCTTTTTAACGCACTTCAATAGGATCTGTCCCCAGTACTCCATTAAAACAGTTGTCACCATCAGTATTAACCTCTACGTTGCCAAATCGAATGGTCACTTTTCTTTCTTCTTACATGACTGTTCAGCTGTACTTGATGCAAATGATTATTGCATTACATATGAAACATTCTTTTTTCTTGGTTTCTTTGGGCATTCTTCTGGCTTTCCTTCTTTCTCAAAGTTTCCTTTCTTAGCTCTGCTTTCTTTCCTGTCCTTCTAAATATTGAGTCTTCCTGAGGCTTGTTCCTAGATGTTCTACTCAGTCTACTCTCTCTTCCTAAGTGATCTCATCTTGTCTCATGACTTTTTCACAATTACATCCCTAGCTATGATCTCTCTCTTTTTTTTAAAATTTATTTATTTTATTTATTTATCTTTGGCTGTGTTGGGTCTTCGTTGCTGTGCGCGGGCTTTCTCTAGTTACGTTGAGTGGGGGCCACTCTTTGTTGTGGTGCGCAGGCTTCTCATTGTGGTGGCTTCTCTTGTTGCGGAGCATAGGTTCTAGGCCCGCGGGCTTCAGTAGTTGTGGAGCACAGGCTTAGTTGCTCCGCGGCATGTGGGATCTTCCTGGACCAGGGCTCGAACCCGTGTCCCCTGTACTGCCAGGCAGATTCCTAACCGCTGCACCACCAGGGAAGTCCCATATGATCTCTTTACTTATCTGTTATACTTATATAACCAATTGCTTATTTGATATTATCACTTAGATGCATAATAGATAACTAGAACCTAATATATCTAAAACTGAATAATTGATTCTCTAAGCTCTACAGAAAGTTTGTTTCTTGTCCAGTCTTCCAAGTAGAAATAGACAACACTGTCATAACTGTAGATGCTGGAAAGAAAGGAGAGGGGGGAGAGAGACAGAGAGAGAGAGAGAAGAAAGCCTACAAATCACTCAAAATTCCTTCTTTCTCTCACTTTTCACACCAATTCATCAGCATATCCTCTTGGTACTAACTCCAAAGTATATCTAAAACCTTTAACTTCTCCATGTAAATTATTCCTGCTTTAGACTAAATAAACAAACTCTCTTGCCTAGATTACCTAATTGGTTTCCTTTCTTCCACTCTTTCCTCCATAAAAGCGATTCTCCACATGAAAGCCAGAAAGATCTTTGAAAAGTCAGATTCAGAACACATCACTCCCTTGGTTAAAGTTTTACAGTACCAAAATGCATTCCCTTACTATGATGTGTTCATTCCAGTCCTCTGAGAAGTAGACCCCCAAGAAGGGAATAGACACACCAAAGACTTACCGGAGAAAATGCCTGTGAAGGATAAAGAAGAGAAAGAAAAAATGAGCAAGGAAATCCTTCAGACTACAGTGCAAGTCTGACACCTGTAAAAGGAGAGGAAGAAAGAAGGAAGATCATTCAAGTCTCAGACTTCAACACTGTTCTAAGAAAACTTTGGCCAGATTGATGGGAAGTCCTTGAACCAAAAGTTTCCATTAGAGAAGCCCCACATCCCACCAGAATGGACTCAAATGGTAGCCCCACTGCTTAAATCATTGGGACGTGGCTTCCTTGCAAACACAGTGATGGATACAGAAGGCTAGTAGTTGGGGCTGTCAGTAAAGAAGGGTCCCGCAGCAAGAGATCTGAGTGCACATTTCCATGATTACTACAAGTGGTCTATAAAGCCCTTCCTGAGCTGGCTCCAGTCTACTTCTCTGAGCTCACATCCTAATACTCTCCTTGCTCTCACTCAGCTCCAGCTACCCTGGCCTTGTTGTTTTCCCCTGCATAACCCAAGCTAATTCTGAGTTTAGTTATTTTGTTCTTGCTATTTCTTTTGCTTGGAAAACTGTCTCCAAATCTTCATATAAGTCACATCTTCTTATCATTCAGGTCAAGAATTCAGAGACTCTATTACCTTATGGAGGAGGTCTTTGGAGGCTATTCCCTCTCAATCAGTCAACCTTCCTTCAACCCTAATCCGAGTAGCTAATCCTCTCACATCACCCAGTTTTATTTCCTTCATAGCACTTATTATTCTCTGAAATTGTCTTGCTCACTTTGTTTACACAAACCTCCCCAAACACTACAAACACACACACACACACACACACACACAGCCTGACAAACTAAAATGTACCGCATTAAAGATAGGACCATGTATATTGTTTCCCATGATATCTCCAGTTCCCAAAACAATGCCAGGTACTTAGAAGGTGTTCTACAAACTTGTGTCGGATGACTGAACAAATGAATAAGAGAATGGATAAAAGCAGAGAATCAAACTGAGCATATATCATATGTATAGTCTGAAGTTTTACCAATGTTTAGAAATGCTCAAAAATGAGGAATATTGAATCATATTTTGATGAATATTAAGAAATTCATAGGCTTTGTTGAAACTATCTAAACATGGAAAACATTTGAGATGTTTTCAAGCAGATGTAATTTCTTTTGAAATTGTCTGTCTTTCCTAATTTTATGCAAGATGTGCTTTTCACTTGACTAGGTGGCAAGCACCATATGAGATTTGTAAAGCTTCTTAGATAAGCTTTGCTTTAGAATTGCAAAGTGTGTATGTTTTATTCATATCTAGTGGTCTGGTAGGGTGCAAATAACTGACACGAAGCAACTATGCAGAGTTTAAACTTGTAATATCAGATCTCAAAGGATTAGTAACGGTGGTAAATAGATGAAAAGGAGAACATGAAGAAATAAAAGTGCTTTAACAGATAAAGCACAGATGTTAATAAATCTAGCATTTCTGATTAAATAGTCTTGATACGATATTCATCCTAACTACAAAAATAAACTTTATAATTTCAGTTAAATTCCAAAATGTGGGCTGTTTCATCTAAAGAATTTTTCCCACTATACCACAAAATGTTATGCTTGAAATTGAGCTAAAGATTCATGACACTCATATTTTATGCTGATGTATTCCTAAGTATTTTATTGCTAAAATATGTCTTGTTTGTTAAATCAATGCACACAGTGAAAGTCTCCAAGGAAATCAGTTCTTTGCATTTAACCTCTGATATGATTTTCTGAAGGATGGGGAAGATGGAGAGGATGCCTTCCCTTATCGGAACAGTGATCCCACGATTGGAACCCATACAGAGGAGAGCTCCCTCAAAGCCAGTGACTCCATGGACAGTCTCTACAGTGCGCGGAGCTCATCAAGTAAAGCTATAAAATAAGTGACAAGAGTCTAGATGGGAGATCTGGGTTAAGTTAATTAAAAACAACAGATTTATTTCTCTTGGGCTTGTTTGTCAAAATTTCACCAAGGTTCCAACTACATGATAAGAGAAATAGTGAAAATGTAGGATGTGTTGAATCTATAGCAATGCTATTGTCTAAAATAATACGTAATATATTAGAATTATGCATTATTTTGAAACTTTTAGCACTGTGGTCAGCAAGGCTCTTGGGGATATGCCTCAAAAAGATCATATTGCACGATTAAATCAGAATCCCTACAATAAAGTGTGCTGGGGAGAACTAATATTATTTTGAGTCCAAATTTTTTAAATGACTTGAAGTATTCAGGAAAGTAAAATCCTGTTTTCTCTTTTTCATTCCCTTTCTTCCCCCCTCCACATACTCCTTCCTTTCCTTTTCTCTTCCTTCCTTTCTTCCTTCCCTCTCTCCCTACCTCCTCCCTCTTCCCTTCCTTCCTTTCTTTCTTCCTTTTTTCTTTCTTTCTTTTGTTTTCTTTCATTTTTTCATTTTTTCTTTATTCCTTCCCTGTCCTGCCCTCTGTCACGTTTTCCTTCCTTTCCTTTCCTCTTTTTCCTGAAATATTCTGAAAAGAGCAGGACATCTGCGTCAGCTCTAACGTTTACATTTTAGGTTTCCATTCAGCATTAGCCGGTAAAGAGTGAAGTAGCATGTAAATACTAAATAGTAGGAATATCACCAATTAGTGACAAAAACGAATCAGCATGTGTTCAATAAGAATTTTCTAAAAACATTGTTTCTACCAAAGAAGTCACTCAGGCTTCAGTCACATGTCCTGCTACAATATTTGAATGCAACTACTAATACTACAGGGTGCCTTATAATTTTTTTAAATGCACACTGTTACTCATCCCTCTAATCTTTTCAGGGCTTTTAAATGTTTTTTGCAAAGTTTATTTTCCATTTCATTTAAAATCAACTGCTTCTGTTATCTGAAGATGGATCACAGAGACCAGATGCTGCAAATATCCTGAATTTTATCCCTACTTTCCTACTGGCTGTAGAACACTTATTTTGTGAAGAAAAAGCTAATACAGAAGCATTTGAGGGATATATTTTTGCATGTGTGAAATTCAGATTTCATTAATATTCATTTCTGCTGGAAGTTTTAAAATTCAAATTTGTAATGCCAAATATGGGTAGAATTTTATAACTTGAATACACCATGAAAAGCCAGGGACTGGAGTGGTCATGGAAGGGAGGGTGTGAGGAGATGGGGGTCTACTGGCTGTTATCATAAACAACTTAATTTCTGTGACTAGATTCAACTCACCTTTCTTTTACACCAGTCCATATTTAAAAAAAAAAAAAAAAATGGAGACTCGCTAAGGATCTTTCTCTTATTTCTACACTTATTTGAAAGAATGGCAGAGATACTGGGGCTGTTCCCTCATGAAGCAGAGCACTGAAAGGCCACACTGAAGGAAAAAGTGAGGTGACAAGTGAGAGCAGGAGGGAGACTCAGAGTTACTTCCACTGGGAGCCATTCTTGCCCCCAGGCAGGCAGGAAAAATGGAATCTCTTTTTTTCCCCCCTTGAGGTTCAAAATCAGAAAGGAAGAGGACCAGAGAGCAAGGATTTGGAGCCGTTTAAAAAGCCCAGTTTAGAACAATTTTCAACAGTTTAGGAGTACAGACATTGGAACACACTTCCTCTTTCCCTGACCCTCACGCAACAAGCAAAAATGCTACCTTTTATACACAGAGATGTTGCCTCAAAATGGCTTTTGGTACACAACAGGAAGTCTGAGACACTATTTTTGCTACATTGTGATAAGTTGTAGGGAAGCTTGTGGTCTTATGCTTTGACCATTCCTGATCAATAGCGCACAAAGATCAAACTGTCGCTATAGGTTTCTGCCTTTGTTTACATGTACAAAATTAATTATCTGGCTTGTACAGGGAATTAAGTCTATACTGTCTGCCTCTTTAGCAAGTATCCAATGCTCAAAGCACTGTGCTACTGGATCAGATGATAGAGACTGAAGTAAGAGTGTTTGGGTTGGTGGTAGAGGAAAGAATGGTCAGGTTGACTGGAGGAAGATCAGAAATGGCTCAGAGGACAGAAGTCCCTGGTGGAAAACGACTGGGAGGCAGAAACAGGGATCGGTCACTTAGAGCCGCCTCAGGAGGCTGGCATCCAATGCTTCGGCATTATTCCTGCTTAGTTGTTATGTCCAGGTGATGGTTCAGAATGTTATGAACCTTCAGTGAGAACTATTAACCTCTGCTTTGCCTTTATCAGGTGGAATAACAAGCTGTTCAGACGGTACAAGTAACCGGGACAGCTTTCGACTCGACGATGATGGCCCCTACTCCGGACCATTCTGTGGCCGTGCCCGCGTACATACCAGTTTCACACCGAGCCCTTATGACACTGACTCCCTCAAAATCAAGGTGTGTGCACATCATAGCGGCATTCCGTATGGTTTGTCTAGGGCTGGGTGTATGATCTTTCTCAGGAAGTGCAAGTATGGGGAACTAGGGGGTGAGCGCGTTCTTCCCAATAGGAGAACCGGGTACTGGTGCACTACGGCAGGAGTTCAGACAAAACATGAGAGGTAGAGTAGGGGGATCAGTGTTTTGAGGCTATTTGCAAAAGTTGCATTATGTACATAATGTAGAATCTGAGCTTATTCGGGAAGAAGGAATTGTCTACATTTTTCTGAAAACCCAAATCCTCACAAGTTGCTGGAGGTGCCCAGTTCTACCTGAAGCCAAGGAGAGGGAGAGAAAATGGAAATATCAGGCAAGAGCCCAGCAGAGCAAACGTTTTGGGAACCTGACTTGGCCAGGCAACTTCAATACTTAAATCAATACTTGCAAATAGCATGAGTAACCTGACAACTTTCTCTCAGTGATATTCCCCCCTGAATTCCCTTTTTTTATTCTTATCCTCTTTGTTCATTTTCTTTTGCGGTGAGGGCTTCACAGCACAAAGGTTGCACCACCGTTTGTGCTGCCTAAGGGGACATTTGTGGAGCTCGAGTAGGACACAATAAGGAATCCCACAGACACACTGGGTATTGAATACTGTTGTTCACCATCCAGGGTCTTATCCGAAATGAAATTGGATTTTTGCTTGTGATCTGTGGGCTTACCTGTAATGTATATTTTTTACAAGTTTAAAGGATAATAAGAAGGCTGTAGCATAGGACTGCCATACTTTGAAACTTCCCCCAGAGCTTCTGGGGATTTTCTAGGTCTGCTTAGCTGATCCCATCTAGCCTAGGATTTGATTCCCTATAGTTAAAGACAGGAAAAACTAGGCGAACAGCTCATAGGGTCTAAAGGGCAGACTATCATAAATTGGAAAGACCAGATCTTTTAATCACATTGAATTCTACTATTACAAATAAAATCCATGTTTTAGATGGAAGAATACACATTCACAGAGCAGCAGAAAAAAATATTTTTAGTAGCAGACTTAATGCTTTGTTTGAGGGTAGACCCCTAAAATGGCAAAAATATCAGAATCTATAATGTCATCTCTGAGGTAGAAAGCTGTAAGTCTCAAAGGAGTAACTATGACACAAATGTAGACACTGTATTTGCATAGAAATCAACTCTTTTTACAAAAAAATACCCTGTGGAGTTTTCTACTCTTGCCAGTAACTCCTGCAGTCTTAGTCTTAGATGTGAATAAAGAGACAGACCAACTGGTTTGTCTAGCCCAATGCATTTCATTCATACTTCAATACAAACTTTGCTGTGGAGCTCAACCTAAGTGTTAAATAAGTAATTAGTAATTAATTATTAATTAATCTAGGATAATTAGCTTAATTTATCCTTAGTGCATATATACTTTTGTTACATATTTGCTATGTACAAAGTTCTGAACATTTTCATTATTTTAGATGCATACAATACTTGAGGTGGATTTATTTCACACTGTAGATGAATTTTTCAGATGAACTAGAAGCATAGACAGTCATAGACTTGTCTTTCTTCCCCTTCCTTACTTGGGACCCCCTCCAGGAATGATAGCTTGAGCTTTGCTACATATATGTTGTTTTGACAGGATAAATAAAAAGAGCATTATTTTTGAGTTCAAACAACTTAGGCTTGAGTTCTGGTTCTGCCACTAACTTCCTGTAAGCTCTTGGGAAATTATTTAATGCTTGCATTTCTTTTTCTGTAATATTTAGAGTAATAATGACACCTCGCATATATATCTAAGAGGTGTGTTGTGGGCATAAAATGACTTAATGAATGCAAAAGTGTTTTGTAAACTATAGGATGCTCTACAAATATAAGTTGATAAGTTGATATGATACCAGAAACATAAACACATCATCAAATACATTTAGGAGCCTTTCTTCAAGCATGTTGGGGTTTTCTTCAATATTACCAGTAAATAGTTTCCTTAAACTTTTAAAAGAAATTTCCTCTTAGATTTATTTTTAACTCTAAACCCCCTTAGTGTAATGCCCTCATTATTCTAATTTTCAATGATTCCATTCTTTCTACCAATTGTCATGAACACCAGAGTTCTCTGAAATCTAATTTGTATATTTCTTTGTCTTTAGAAAGGAGATATCATAGACATTATCTGCAAAACGCCAATGGGGATGTGGACAGGAATGTTGAACAATAAGGTGGGAAACTTCAAATTTATTTATGTGGACGTCATCTCAGAAGAAGAAGCAGCCCCCAAGAAAATAAAGGCACACAGAAGGAGTGGAAAAGAAAAACCTAAGACTCTGCAGGAGTTCTTAGAGAGGATTCACCTTCAGGTTAGCAAACCTATGGCCTGTTTGATTTTGGTGGCATACGGATGGAGTAATTGAGAATGGGTCAGTGTTTGTGTAGTTAAAAAATACATGACTTACAGAAAGGGAAAATCTGTTTTCCAAAAACAGTTTATATATACCCTTTATTACTTTTATTATGCGAGGACAGGTCTTGATATAACATCCTTTGGACTAAACTTTAATGGTACTTAGCAGTCGCAGTAGAGATTAGGTTGAGAAAGTGCAGTGAAAAATGAAATATACTTGGGAGAATAAAAGGCCCAGAGAAAACATGTAATGAGAATGATAAAGAGAATGTAAAGAGTGAAGGTAAAGATTCAGAGAATTGAAAGGAGAAATGAAAAGAAAATTGTATTTTCTATAGAGCAGAGATCAAAAGCAAGTCAAGAGAAGATAACTAAATTAATTGTTTTTAAAGTAATTTGTTAGGAAACAGTGATCATTAAGCCCTCATAATGATTGTGTTAAGAAAACTGTGTTGTCTATATTTAAGATCCAATTATCTTCTTGTTACATGAGAAAAATTTTTATGAAATATCTATGTTGTTAAATGGCATGTACATACAATATGCTTAGCCTCACTCAATTTACTGTTTTGCAATCCATTTCGAAAATTAACACAGCAGTACTTTGACAGTTTTCAAAATTCATCAAGACAATAGCCAATTAATCTTTCCTTAACTGTTTTTCCTGAATTATCTAGTTGCATTCTTGTCTGTAGACACATTACATAGGCCTTTCAATATTACTATTGGTGTCCCCCAAATGGGGTACTCCTTGGAGGAAGCACAAGTTTGAATCCTGCTTCAGCTACTTGTTTGTTCTGTGACCTATGAAAAAACCAAGGTCTAAGGAAGTGAAATACCTTACTCAAGAACCCACAGTTGTTACATCAGGATGGGAATTTTTATTTTTTTTTCTGTTCTAACTCAGTGCTCCTTCTAGGACACATCATTTTTAAAAGAGTTGAATTGCTACTCCTTCTTTCCCTTTTTTAAAAATAAATAAAGGGCTAGTAATAAGTTCTTTCTGATTACTTAAAACTTTTATACCTCCTCTTACTCAATTTTAGTAACTAAAATAAGGATATTGAAATTATGATCAAGTAAAATGGGAGGAATATCTGAGAAAGTTGAAAAGCATTCAAATTCACTTTGCATTTCTATTGTTAGAGAGAACAGAAGTTACATAAATAACATAACAGACTTTGAAATCAGAAGTCTATGAATTTTAAACTAATTTATATTGATGCAAATGATGGGCAAAATATACATGATAAGAAACGGAAACAATACTTTTCCCAACCACAGTGCTTTCATGCTTAATGAAAGCTTTTAAATAAATAGAAAGTCTGAGATTCCTTAGGTTTCTATAATGCCTTTCAACCAAAATGCTAAGTATACTTTTTTATATAAATTGGGTCTGTTTCAAATTCATTTTTTAACCTACTCCAAGAAGTCAATGAGGGTAGATGATTTTGCAACCAAGCAAACAAGAAAAGATATAGATCCAGAAATATTATTATAATATACTGTATTAGAGGCATTTTATTGATAGACTTAATAACATACTAGCTTTGTCAATTTCACTATTTGAGAAGTGAAAAATTGCCAAATGGGATGAATGATTCAGCTATTTAATTGATCCATGATTTAGCATTGTATAGCTTAAGGTAGTCATTTCTTCTTTACATTTGTCCTTCCAGAAGGTGAGAACTGTACAACATACTGTTTAAATGCCCCCAAGTTCATATGTGGAAAACTAGTACAAATAAAATAAAGTTAAGCAAAAGTTCTGTTGGCACCTTTGGTTTCCATGCATTCCTACACTTTATTTTTAAATCTAAAGAGAACTAAAAATAAAATATTTGAATCTGGCTAGCTTATATTATACATATTTTTTCTTCCCCACAGGAATACACCTCAACACTTTTGCTCAATGGTTACGAGACCCTAGAAGATTTAAAGGATATAAAAGAGAGTCATCTCATTGAATTAAACATTAAAAACCCAGAAGATAGGATGAGGTTACTATCAGCTGCTGAAAATCTTCTTGATGAAGAAAGTAAGTATGCACACCTACTCTTCTCCCTAGCGTAGAATCACAGTTTAATGTAAACAGTAAGATCATTAAAAACAAAGCCCCAGCTTTATTTACTGAGAATCATATAAAGCATTCTTTCCAATAAAATAAGTATTTTCTTATACATTTGGAAACAACAACTCTGGTCAAATATATCATTAGAAAGAGGGCCTTTTTTTTCCTTACTGGATTCAGAAAACAAAAGGGCTTTTCTGGATACCTCATTTAAATTCTGCAGAGCTATTAATTTACACACAAGTGGATGTCCACATTCCCAAAAACTGAGGGAGTTAGAAACAAATATTTAGTGACAGCATGAGCCATTAGTGAGAAATGTCATATGCAACTTCTGTAGAACAGCACAGAGCATGGCTCTGAGCTAATGAGCCTTTGCGCCACACAAGAAAATTTGTTTCATTACCGTAGAGTCACATCTTGTACGTGTTTACAGTATTCTTTCAAAATGCTATAATAGCTTGCAAAAATATTCAGCACTTACTTTTATTATCTGAGATGGTTCTCTGTATTTGTAAGTATAAACTAAAGATGGAGTAACACATGTAGATTCCCTTGAATATTGGCTACGCTAACTGGATTTGTAAAGATGGGATAGCTTTTGTTTTTACAACTGCCCAATCTGAGCATTCTTCTTATTAAATCTGGCCAGGCTCCCAAAACTCTGAGCTCAGGGAGTGCCAAACTCTGCAAGGAGTATTTTGTTAGAAAATAGGGGGAAAGGTGTCTAATTTTAAAGGAGAAAAAGAACTTAGATCATCTAATCCAACCTTCTCTTTCACAAGTAATATTAATAATAATCATTAATTATTCTTTGAACATGTTCTCTGACTAAAACTTTGAGCCAAGATCTTTACATTTATTTTCTTCTTCAATGCTCTCCACAACTCTGTGAGCTAGTATCATCTCTATTTTTATAATGAGAAATTGAGAAGATAAGCAACTTGTCCAAGCTCACGCACTTAGTGAATTAGAAAGCTAGCACCAGTGTTTGTGATGCTATGTTATACTTTCTTACCCAGCCCAGCTTGAGAGTAAAGAGGAAAGTTCTATTTAGGACCCAGGTCTCCTGACTGTCCCTTCGTGAGCTTTCCTATATCCTCCCTCATATGCCTCACAAAATGGCATAGTTGAACTGCACATGGGTGTTATACACTGGCCTTTTATCTAGTGAGAATTAATTTACTTTTTTAGAAACTGTACCTTATTTAATCCTTACTTACTGTCTTGAGTTTGCATAGATCCTCATCCTTTTCAAAGAGTTTTCACATGCATCACTAATTTGACACCCACAGAATTGATTTCGTCCTTTGGCCTAGGAGTTTGTATGCATTCTTTGACGTTGTGGAGGCTAGGAGATGCAGAAGCGAGGGGAATCGGGTCACAGAGGCAGACAGAGGTCAAACTTAAGAAAGTAGCCTATTTCCTCAAAAGTACAAGCCAAAACAAAACTGATCAGTGTAAACCGGTGTAACAATATCTTCAAAGGAAATGAGGCAGTTTCTTTCACATCTCGTCGTTTCAGAACGTGGATCCTCACTAAGCAATATTACGCTGAGAAATGGATTCTGTAGATTTCTTGTAATTGATAATTTTCAGTGTCATTGTCAATACTCTCCAAAATAAGCTGATGCTGAAGTAGAGGGAGGAAGAAGAGTATTTTTTGAGCACTTGTAAATAATTGCTTTTTGTCTACAATAACATCCATGTAGGTATTTTGCCCATTTTATAGATGAGAACATATTTCAGAGATGAATTTCAAAGAGGCCAAACAGCTAGATTAGTAGCAGAGCTGGAGTTTTAATCAAAGGCAGTCTACTCTAAAGATCCAAGTTCTTTCTTCCACACATACAAACTGGTAAATATGAATAGAACAGTGACTATTTGAAAATTCAAGTTTTCTACTTGGTCAATTTTCCCAAGAGCTTCAGTTCAGTTTTCCATCTCAGAAAGTGGAAGTTAATATTTAAGTGAGACCGGAAACTTTGCGACAGCATGACGCCCTGAAAGGTGAAAGGCTACTATGGCCTCATTGAAACAAGATTTGTGAATGGAAGGGGCCAGAGAGCCATGGGAAACAGGGCTTTCAGCAATACAAGTGTGCTCAGCAGAGACCCACAGAGGGAAGCTCAGTCCAGTGCCAAAGGCATGGGCCACTGAAGGCCTCCCTCATCACCCATCTACTTTCTATGTTAACAAAAGAATAATAATTTATGGATGATATCATATTAGAGCTAGGTATAATTTTAAAAACCGTCTGACCCAAATTCTTCCTATACAAGATGGGGAAACTAAAACTAGAGTAGTTAAGTAGCCTTCTCAAGGTCACATACCTAGAACCCAGTCTCCTAAATCTATTAGAAACACATTCTGCTACGCCCTGGTCTCTGAAAACAAAAGACAGTATCTCCAAAGCATGATGTGACTTTCCATGTTTGACCTAAAAAAGTAAAAATTCCCTGAATTATTTCTCTTTATAAAACTTCAGAAAACAGTACTTGAAGGTCACTAGAGGTTGATCATTTAATAATATCCAGTAATGTACAAACATACACACACTGAGCCAAATTCTGGGAGATGAAAAATGGACAAAATGTAGATTCGACCTGTGTTTGTTGTCAACACACAACCCTGAGATTTTTCTTCCTTTAATCTTACCGGTCTAAAGTAGTATTAGAATATACATGTCAAAAAGATGCATATTGCATGTTAGGCTATTCTGACTGAAAGCTATTTATCTTATATGAAACTGCTTTGCTCAAGAAATAAAGAAGAATGACTTCTATTTGTTGATAAGATGGTGAGTTCTGATGATTCGGCACCATGCTGCTGCATGCTTATTTTTATCTATTCTCTACTCTGTGAATCATATCTTCTACAACCATGCTAAAGCTTAAATGCACAACCTTCATGTACCTTGAATGATAAAGACCTTGAATGTGTGGTTGTATAAAACTGAGACGTTATTAAAAACAAATGCATGTCATAGTCATAGGTTAAAAATAGTTAGCTTTTTTTGTGTGTGTAAGAATGGGGTATGCAAATTGGCCAGGATTTTATGTATGCATTTTATTTTGATCACTGAATAATGTCAGTATGGGGAATGTCAATAAATTCCTAGTTTAGAGTTTCATTGCTTCTTAGGTTGGAAACTGGAAAGTTTTGCTTTGCTTATCATTCAATATAAAAATTGAGCAGAGTGGGCCCCTGTTTTGAGGGCAGGAGTTAAAGCTTTGAGATTAGGTAGAAAAGACCACAAGCTCCATGTGAGCCTTTAATACATCTAGAGGGACCAAGAGGATGGGGGATGGAACAGGGACAAACAGAAATCTAAGACTTAGAGCAAGCAATTTCCCTGTTCTCTTAGGCCAAAATAGATAGCATTGTACCCACTCTGACCTTGAAAATGTTAACCGGATTAAACTTTTTTAGGTCACTACTTGACAGGAGGTAAGGATGCTTCTCCAAGAAGCTGACAGTAGGGCTGGCAAGTGGTGTTAGGGCTGATCACAGTATTACCTCTGGAGTAGAATAACGACTTTGGGTTCTGCAGTCCTAGGCAAGACCAGTACAGAGAGAGATATTCTGAATTTGTTCTCATGTTGCATTAGAACTGAGCAGAATTAGGCTACTGGCTCCTTCAGCTGGGAATCTAGATGAGGTTAGAAGGAGAAGAAAAATTAGGGTGAAGTACTCGGCTCTTGAAGGAGCAAAAGAGCAGAATCTGTTTATTTTGTGCACCTTAGATTTTTTCTATTTATCTTCTGAATTTTAAAATTGTTTGTTCACTTTGAATAAATATTCCCAGCAAGGAAAAAAGAGAATAGAGAATATATGTGTGTGTATTTTTCCATAAACACAACCTTCAAAACCCCTTTGCCTTGCTGAGAAATGGCTCTTTAAAATAATAAGATAGGTAACTGCTGTTTATTGTTAAACAGCTCCTTTTATTCCGAACTTGTTTCTCTTTGCCTACATTTAGAAGCACTTTGATGTGTCTTAAAAGTGTGTCTATGAGAATGTGTACTATTGTCCTTGGGGAAAACAGGTGATGGAAATATCTTGTTTTCCCCATAACAGAGGGATAATTACAATTTAAATTGAAAACCAAAAACAACTTAGTAACAGAATAAACAAACTATACTAGAATGTGTCTGTAACATATTGGAGCTTACTACCTGCAACCTTTGTTTGCAGTGTTCAGTGAGGAGGAAGGGGGAGGGTGGGTTGTGTGCCAGGCTGTCGACACCAGCTGTGGTCACAGCAGCCCCTCATTGCTCAGCTATCCCCAGTTGTGTCTTCCTGCCTGCCTCCCTGCCCCAAACGATACAGGGCAAATGGCAAGGCCCAGCCAGGAGCCTGGAACATGAGCTGCCAGCAGGGGAGGCTTGTAGCTATGCCAAGCAGCAGTCCAGCAGTCGGCCTGACAGTGTGCCAGGGTAGCCTGGTGCATTAGCCCCTGACATGTGTGCCTGGTGTTTCCAACCCACTTGCCATATGATTTGGATCTAGATTCAAGAAATGTGTGGCCTTTAAGAAAATATATGCTAACTATCCACAGAGACAGAGAAGGCACCCAGGCAATTTACATTTATATATTTATAAATATGCATTTAATATCTATTTCTAGTCATAGAAATTTTGCTTTATGAAATTTACTTTCTTCAGATTGTTTTGGTTTTACCCCCTAAGATTAAAATTATGTTAGATGCCATATTCTGTATAATACAAAGAACAATAAAATGAAATAGAAACATTTTGTACTTCAACCAGAGAACAATCTCCAGAGGAAAGAGTTCATAGAATTTTCACCTCAGTCACTTATAATGTCTGTACATGTAGGGCATTCCTGTACTTGTTTTTATATTGCACTGTGATTGTATACTAGGCATGGCTTTGTAGTGTTTACCCTGGCCAAACAAGACCGAATTCTCTATTACCATGTACCTTCCCAAAGCCCCTAGCACCACACTTTGCATTGAGTGGATGGATAACAGATGCCTTGTAGAATGCATACATGTTGAATGAGGGAGTGAAGAGATCTGCAAATAGTGAGCAAAACTTTTTTCTGTTTATAAAACTTAAAGTCCCCTGCAATCCCACTTTACACACAAAAGTTTTTGTAACGGGCAGGTGGGTGCTGATATGTGTCAAGATTCGTTTTATGTGTACTCTAACCATGTGTGCACTTGAGTGTGCAAGTGTGTAAATGAGTACCTTTCTCGAAGGAGATAATGTAAAAACTGTCAAAGTTTAAAATGTGCATAATTTTTTATGCAGAAGCTCCAGTTTTAGGAATTTGATTAATTTCTACAAATGCATAAAAACACTAGCTAAACTACGAGGAGTTTCATTAAAAACTAAAACCAATGTGAACTTCCAACAGTAATTAATTTGTTATAAATAAATTAAGATATATGTGAACAATAAAATGGTAGGAAAATATTAGGAGAATGAAATGCATACTGACATGAAGATGTCCGAAACATATTAAGTTGTAAAGGCAAATTGTAGATCAGTAATATGCAAGGTAATGTTATTTTTGCCAAATAACAATACATTTTAAAATAATGAAGTTAGGTTATTTTTTCACCATATCAAGTAAACAGGATTAATTTAACCTGTAAGAAATATGATATTGACTTTCCAAGGCCCCTAATTTAGCAATGGAATAATAGTCTTTAATATTATTTGGTCATTATCGAAATAGTCCAATGTGACAACAACTCAACCACGGGTAAATATTTCCTGGGACCAAAGCCTCTCATGGAGCTGTGTGCTTGAGTGAAGTGGCAGCCTAATGGTGCTGTCCCTGTCGGTGCTGAGTGACTGGATCTTGAGTGAGTGTGCCTCTACCCTACTGAAGGAGCCAGCAGAGTGGAGTGGAAGTTGTTGTGAGTGTAAGTGAACAGATGTACATCTCATTAGAGAGGAGACTATAATGCTAGGATGCAAAGAGAGGTCTGCAAACAGAGGGAGAGTCATTTCAACTCCATATTCTCTCATGGCCTCGGGCAAACAGCAACTGGTTGGTTTTCCGTGAAGACATTCCTGTTTTTAGTTTGTTTTTGTTGTTTTTCCAAAAGGTGGGTAGGTATTCAAGTGAAATAAATACCGAATAGTCACTAAATAGAAAATTAAAATATTCAGGTAATTTAAGGACAGATAGAATAAGAAATAATTAAGAGTTACACCGTGTTGCCTACTGAATGTTCCTCCATGGACGATGCTACCTCTGGACAAATAAATATAGCCATAGTTATCTGGAGAGTGCTTGAGTTTTGGCTTGATGACTCATGTGGAGCTACCAATGAGGATGAGATTTTGAGCCAGCCTAAGATGTGCTTTAAGCCTGGTTTTTCCTCTTTGGATATGGTACCAGGCTAGAGAAAAAGAGGAGGATAATACAAAAGACCCAAGAGGTATCTTCATTTGAATTTCAACAAATTTCTTACTTGATCTTCTTTAGTTCATATTTCCTTTAATTAATCTAAATATTACATTCTTTTTATTAAACACATTGTTTACGGAGAATTTTCATTGGTCAGCTATTCTCCAGTGCCCTCCGGATTGCGTTACTTTATAATATTGTACTTGGCCTAAAGAACAGAGGCTTCATACCTAAGGAAAACAAGATAGTAAAGTCAAAATCTGGAATATTTGGGTAAAGAAAACTGGGAAAGTCAAGCAAAAACTAGTAGTTTACATTTTGTATTAAATCTTTAACTTTCTAATACATGAATGTAGGGCAGATTTTTCTCCTTAGGGCATGAGAACATTTTCCCAGCAATAGGAATCTAGTTTGATTTCCTTAAAGCTTCCTTCATGTTTAGTATAATTGAGATTGCCTATTTTTTATAATTGAGATTGCCTAATTATTTTATGAATAATTACATTAGCTCTCTTATGTTCTAATCACATGCCACTTTTTATCTCCATTGATGACTATCTTATGTCGAACCATGGGCTGTATACAATTCCATAAAAATTTTGGGAAGAAATAAAGTATTTTAGTATTCAAATTAGTTCTTTATGACAAAATATCTCCTAAATAATTTTTTCTTAACATAATTATTTTATTTTTATTACATAAAGTACAGAATTGTTTGGGGCTGCTTTCTGTACTCCTATCATGCCTGCTGTTAGCTGGTAGCAATATGATATACCCTTTTTCAAATTATTTGCTAATTCTCCAATATACCCAGATTTTTTAAATATACAGCTTTGGGGATATTTGCAAAGCATTCAGGGGCTTTATTAAAAAATGGTATCGTTTTATTTTTTTTTTGTACTTTATTAAAATAAAATATAAAACGTATATGATCCAGAAATATAGAGGAACTCTATCTAAAATTTTAACACTCATTTGTGAATTATATGATATCTCTATGTTTTTACATAATTTTAATAATATAAAAATTATATATAATAATTTTTTAACTTAACATATTATCAGAAATATTTTGGTATAAAAAGATGCACTTAGATATCCTACGGCAAGTCTCTTATTTTGTAGGCAAACTGTTTCTTATTCCAGTGTGTTACTTGCCTGGTTAGCTCAGATGATTGGACCATGGGACAAAATTGATGAAGGTTACAGTTTCAATTTCTAGGTAGGTCGGTTAGCTTTATTTGGCTTCATGGCCACATGAAGGGACTAAATGACTTAGAAAGAACATGTGGAGTTGTTAGTGTGAATTCATCTCCTCTGCTGGAAAAACCACCCATAGCAGAAGACCTAGGTTTGTGCCAATCCCTAAGTCATTAGCGTCAAGATGAAAAAAAAAACAAGAAGAGGAAACTCTTGACCCTCCAAATACAAAAACTGAATGCTAGATAGCTTTCATTTCCATAATATAATTTACTGACCTGCCTTTTCTTTTTATAGTTACAGTTGAGGGGCTCCGGCTGATCACCTGCCTAAAATTACTGCAAGCCTGGTGGGAAGCTTTTGAGGAGGCATAGTCATGTTTTCATTTCATTAGGAAATCATTTAGCAAATTACTGCTGTTCTGTAAATTACTGTGCTGCATAACTTCCATACTGAGAAACTATTTCCTTTTTCCGTAAAAATTGCAGATGAAAGGTTTCTACAATAAATAACCTGTATTGAAAACAAACCATTCCTAGAATTTGGAGAATGTGATACAGCATTTCTCAGGTGGAAATAAAAACAAATACATTTTATTACTAATATTTTTTAAAATAACACATTCTCTGTTTAAAGTTAGATTTACTGTTTGTTTACTTTGTTACTCTTTGAGGTGAATGTATAGTGGCTTCTGAGGATGAAATCACAAACTAAGTATCTATTTTTTGAAAGGAAAACAGCTAGTTTTGGAAATCAGAGTTCTTTAAACCTAAGTTTTATATCTTGAAGAGAGCCCCACCATCAGTAATCAACCTAAATAGAACACGGTGTTGGGAGCAGTTTTCATTATGCCAAGTCCAAGTGTTTAGGATGTCAGTCTGTGGGTAGGAACTCAGTTCTTTCAATTTTGTGTTGAGGTAATGGGCCCAAATATAAACTGGGGAAATACAGCCTTATCCCCACAGCCATTCTGACTAAGAGGAGCACATTCCAAATATGGAGATCACTGCTGATGTGGCAGGAAGTATTGCAAAAAGACTGATTCCTCTGGCCTTTTCCAGAAACATTTGGCTAATGGAACACAGAGCTGGCTCTTTCATTTCAGTGGCCGTAAGACCGAAAAGCAAAGGAAGAGGAGAAAGCTTTTCCTTAAAGAATGAGGTCCCATTTCAGTGCTGCCTTTTCATAAATGAAGGGCTTGGAAACAAAAATGAATGACTGATACTCATAAAGACTAGCCAATATTAAGTAGATTCCCCCAAACCTGAAGGTCATTATAACTAATAAAGAGAAAATGCTTCATGATAGCTAACATTTTAAAATAACAAGCACAATAGGTGTATATTAAGTTAAAGGTCCTTATACCTAGAACTAGTTATAACATCACTAGACTTAAATTTGTGCTACTTGAGTCCACAGTTAAATAAAGTTGTGACAAATGTGGAGAAGATTAAGAAGAATGGCATAAATGTGGTTTCATCGTTGCAAATGAAAACTTTGAGGAAAAGGTTAAAAGAACTGCTATGATTCATTTTGAAAATGAGTGGACTAAGAAATTTTTATCATTTTTTCCAACCTTTCTCAACTTGTGTTTCCCATATAAACCACAGAATACAGAAAATAATTTAAGTGACTCTTTTCTCAATTCCTCCATGAAAGGTACATAACTAGTACCATTGTAGGTACATTGACGAGAACTTAATTCATTACGTACAAGGATGTTGAGGCACCAGGGCTTAATTCTCTCTTGTAATAGAGGTTGATAACAATTGGAGACACAGTGGACCATAAACTAATGTTGGCAAGATATCTGAAGCCTAGAAAATGCATTTAAAAGCAGGAGATGTGTAGACAAGATAAAGGGTAGATTTCCAAAAGATAAATTACTTAAGAGTCTATTGAGGAAAATTATACAATTACACAATTTCCTTCTTCCAAGGATTTTGAAGTTTGGATTTACTTTATTCTCACTGGAAGGGGATGAAGTGCATAGCCTCTGAAGGCAGCGGTCTTAATCCACCCTGAAATGTATGTTCTTCCAATGTAGGGCTATTCAAATGTCCAAAGTGGAGAAGCCCCAAGGTTCGAAGGGGAAATAGCAAGACATGCTGATACAGCTGAGAGGTGGCAGCCTAAGATCCATCTCCTTTCCTTGAAACCCATCTCATGATACAGAGAAACATGTGTTTACTGGTGTCAGGCAATGCACAGAAAGAAACTTCACATTGAAAATGAGAACACTGATGCTTAATGTTCTTGAGGAGAGTAAAACTATAGGGCTGCTTAGGTTCTTTAAAAATATCTTTCGTTACATCGCTAATGTTATTTTTTTTTCTAAAAAGATAATGCCTGTTGAATCCAGAATACTGCCTTGATGACACAGAATTACCACTCTGAATATAAATAATTGTTATGCAGAACTATAAACAATGATGTAGCAGACAAACTATAAAAGGCAGATTCAATGGACATACTGTTTCTATCTAAAAGCAACCTGGGGAATTCCCTGGAGGTTCAGTGCTTAGGACTCGGTGCGGTACTTTCACTGCCATGGCCCGGGTTCAATCCTTGGTGGGGGAACTAATATCCCGCAAGCCATGTGGCACAGCCAAAAAAGTTAAAAAAATAAAAGCAGCTTGGTTTCTATGTCTACTTTTCTGATGAATGCAAACATAGGAAAATTCTGGATACTCTTAAGTTTTATTAGTTAAATTCCAGGTTATTGAAATCCTATTGTATATTGTTGCTCATAGTGATTTTTTATTCATTAATCCACATTATCATGACTCTAGAATTGTTCGCGAAGATCACTATTGACTTGGATTGTACATTTAAACTACAAATGACTTCTTCTAATGTTACTTTAAGGAGTATTTGGACAAGGCATCAGTCACACTGTGGATGCAATCTGCTTTCTCTGGCAACTTGTTATTAATGTAAAATGAGAGTCCATATTGATCTTCACTTATGTAAGCCATTCACATGAACTCCATGAAACTGCAAGTGAGCAACAAAGGGAAAACTTTGTCTTCTAAGAAAACAGTGGTTTGAATACTTGAGTTCAAACAACTCTTTTATAATAAACAAACATATTGTTTACTTACAGAATTTTCAATTGTAATGAAGTCAAGTTTGGAACAGTTAAAATAGCTCAAAGATGAATGAGTATATGAACAAAACTTTTCTTGGCTTTGCCTAACTGCTGCCCTCTTTTCCATTTACAGCTGTTCAGGAGCAAGAAAATGAATCCGTGTCCCTATCCTTAAGCCCAGACATCTCCTTAAATAAGTCACAGTTAGATGACTGCCCAAGGGACTCTGGTTGTTATATCTCATCAGAAAATTCAGATAATGGTAAAGAAGATCTGGAGTCTGAAAATCTGTCCGACATGGTACAGAAGATTACTATCACAGAGCCAAGCGACTGAATACATATTATCAACTTTACATCTACAAATGTGTTCTATTTTAACTCTTCTTGAACTATCAATAAAAGATCAAAAAGGAGAGGAAGGGAAGTGTTTGCAGATACAACCTGAAGTTAAAATGTTTTAATAGGAATGATTGTACATAAAAGCTCATATCTCTAATATTCCCAATTATTGTAAATAATATATATATTTATCATTTTAAATGCTACGTGTTAATATTTCACTTACCTGTATCAGAAAAAGGATAGAGTAAGTTTTTGGTATGTGCGACATAAGCCTTATTTGGCTTTATTTTATAAGTGCAAAATGATTCTGCAAAAAAAAAAAAAAAAAAACCTTCCTTTTTTTATACCTGCCAGTTTTGAATTTGTGTATATCGTTGAATGAATAGTAACAGAGCATGTGTCTGTTTAACTAATTGTCCAAGCAAAGTGTGAGTTAATATTGGAGACATTTTATCCTGATCCACATTGGAGTTTTAGTAATTATTTTTTGTTGATTTCTTCACTGTTATCTGTATGAAAGTATAGATAATGATATATTGTCAATTCTGATTTAGTAAAACTAATTTTAATAATTGTACAGATTTTTCATCTTTAAGCGTAAATATTTTTAATTTTGAAATACCCTAATTTTAATAATAAAAAGAACTATATGCATTTGGTATTTTCCAGACTAGTGTTACTTAAAGTATATTCATCTTAGAACTTTAGACAAAATATCTCCTACCAGACAAGGTTTTATAGTCAGTTCTCACTTTTATATGTATATATATATAAAGTATTTGTGTATATATATATATACAACTTCCAAATCAATTACCTCACCTCAGTCTCGCTCCTGAACCTCAGATCTGTGTTATCCAACTTCCTGAATACTTGTATGTATTAGCTCAGGCTGCCATAACAAAACACCATAGACTGAGTAGCTTAAACAACAGAAATTTATTTCTCACAGTTTCAGAAGATAGAAGTCCAAGATCAAGTTGCCAGCATGGTTGGGTTCTGGTGAGACCTCTCTTCCTGGCTTGCAGATAGCCTCCAACATGGCAGAGAGAGACAGCAAGCTCTCTGGTGTTTCTTCTTATAAGGGCATTAATCCCATCATGAGGTCCCCACCCTCATGACCTAATCTAAACCTAATTATCTCCCAAAGACCCCATCTCCAAATACCATACACTGGGGTTTAGAGCTTCAACATCTGAATTTAAGGGGATGGGGAGAGGCACAATTCAGTCCACTGCATTCTAGGAATCTTCAACTCAACTTACCTAAATTCTTGATTTTCTCTGCAAATTTGTCTCTCCTGTTTTATTCCCAATCTACCGCTCTCTTTAACAGTACCAACCTCCGGCCAGTTACCCAAAGCAAAAAATAATTTCTTGCTTCATCTCACATGTACCTTTTCATACAGTTTCAATAAGTAATCAAGCCCTATGGATCCTACCTCTAGAAATGCTTTCATATTCATGGCTTTCTATCTATTCCCATAGTTGCTGTCTTGCTTTGGAACCTCATAATCTCATGTGTGAAATGATGCAATAATTTTCCAACTGACTTCTATTCTATCAATGCCCTACCTTCCAATCTATCCTCCACACGATCTCCAGAATGAGCTTCTAATACAAAATTAAATCACATACTTCCCAGCTTAAAATTTTTTGATGGCTTTTCATTGTCTTTAGTATAATATTTAAACCTTCAGGGATATAGAAAATCCTTCCCAACAATTTTTAACCTACCCTATGAGTCATATCTTTCCTCTCCCACCCTCACTCTACATTCTCCAGCCAAAATAATCTACTTGCAATGCCCTGAATTCACTATTCCCTTGGCAACTTTTCTTATGTTATTTATTTTCCTGGAGTGGCTCCTGCTATTTTCTATATCCAGAATCCACCCTCTGTTTTCTGGCTTGAGACTCACCACCAAAGTCACTTAACTCTGTGAAGCCTTCCATGATTCCTTTTGGTGTTCTCCTCTTTGTGTTTCCATAGCAACTTGTACCTCTGTTGGTTACAACAATTATCATGTTATACTTTATTTATTATGACATTTGCCCTTCCATGAGACTGTAATCTCCTTGTGACAGAGATTAATTTGTTTAGTCTTTTTAATCTCTGGTGTAATACCACGTACAGAGTGGGCATTTGGGAATTGTTTGCTGGAGGGCATTAAATATAATGATTATTCCCATACAACACATTCCATATTTATGTTTAAATCAATCTACTGAATCTATAGGTAAATGCCTTCCAAAGTGACCTAAAAGTTTTTTTAAATAAATAAAACATAACGCCTTAGGAAAAATCAGGAAACACAAAGTGTTATTTCAAATTCTGGGGGACAACATTACACTGTTAATCTCTAGCATATTTTTCCAGATCCATGAGAGTTAATCCCAGATGTAGTGCCCAGGTCAGGAGTAAAGCACATGTCTCTTTCTGTTCTTCCCTCTCCACAGCAGGAAATCATGTTCCAATTTCAAATTTCCAACATGCTGGCTCCATCATGGCCCCACTCCTCGTAGGACTACTACTTCAAAGAGATTATTCTAGGGCCTCCTTGGACACGGCACAACCACTGACCGTAATTTTTAAACTTTAGTCAACCTGCTGCCTCAGGGAGGTCAAGAGAGTATAGCTTCTTTATGAAGATGCCAGGAAATTGTAGGTTGGGAAGCATGTAAGGAACTTCCTGATTGTAAAATGGTGGATCTCACCTGTGAAACATCCTCAGCCACAACTTCAATCCCTTCCAAACGAAGGTACCAATCAAGAATTTAGGGAAATACTTTTCAGCAGAAGTGCTGCAGAGGCCTTGAGGAGACTGAAGCAGAGGAAGAGAAATTGGATTCATGCAAAGAGAGAAGAAAGGAGGAAAGTGAAGACACCTTGAGGTTGCACTTGCTGGTAGGATGGCCCCATCATGGAGCACAGCACCAAAAAAGGACACTGTAACAGAAGTACATATTGGGAGCACTGCTGCCTTTACTTTACCTACTCAATCCCTGCAGCTCTAGCCTCACCTTCCTTAGGTTTTTCTCTTGACCATGGAAAGCTGGATAAAGAGGAGTGGAAAGGCAATAAATAGGTCATCCAAGGTTGTGAGGTAGTTGAGAGACTTAGACCTTCCACTATTGGCTGGGAGAGAGACACGAGTCCGAGTCTTTTAAGGGTAGATGTGAAGGTGGTTCAAGGATTGACATTTTAATGTGTACCAGATGATTACACTGGCTTAGGCTGAAACCTGGTGAGAGAACCAGTCTCACTCATTTATTTAATCACTCAACAATATTTAGACATGGAATATATATGCTGCCCAAGACTATGCCATAAAAACCCTTTGGATCAGATAATCTGCATCACAATCTCGCCACAGCCTCTCCATTGGAACCAGCTGGTCTCTCAGTTTAGAAAGGTTGTAAAACCGTTCTGGAATGCAATGATTATTCTGATCCCAGGGATAGCCTATATTTACAGATTCAAGTTTGTTGTGACAGTATGCATGGTTAGAGAAATTTTATTTCAGGTAAATGGATAAAATCTTTACAATACTTTTTTGATAAGAGCAAAAATTAGATGATTTAAATTCTGGTTTCCTCCCCCCCACCATTCTATTGCTGATATAAACAGGAATGTATCTTCACCCTGAAGTATTTTATCAGAAGCGTTTTAAAATCAATTAAATTGTAAAAAGAATTCATTAAGAAATAAAATAACTTTTGAAACTTCTAAAATGACAGCGAGCTAAAAATTTTCAGCTTTTAGACACTGTCCAATTCTCTGAGGTTACAGTCAAGTGCCTTGCAACTTCCTGAGTGAGGCCAAATTGATGACATTTCATGTTGAGAAACTTCCGTTACAGGCATAAGTTCTGAGAAAAATAATATGATGAAATTTTAGATACTCCATCACCCCACACACACACCCACTTCCATCTCCCCACCACCGATAAAGAAAATTGTATAACTCATCAGCATGCAGACTTCAAATACTCTTTCATAAAAGTGGGTAGTCATGCTAAAATTATGTAAAGGTTGAAAGCAAAATGAATAGGGACTAAATACAGGCAAAAGAACAGCAGTTTCTAAATTTGACCAGGTTTTTTGGCTATGCAAATAAGACAGAAGTAACCCTCACTTTATGCTACCTCCTGTCTTACTACTGAATTCATCTCATCACACCCAGTGTTGACCTAAACACATTGACTGGAGATCCTGATTTGAGGACTGTGCGACTTTGGGTAGGTCACTTATTCTCTGAGCTTAGCTTTTTCCCTCTACAAAAATATATATAATTATAGTACTAATATTCCATGTTATCTTGTCGATTAAATGAGATAATGTGTTCAAAGCACCAGCACAATGCATGCAGTGTGTGCATAAAAACTGATATCTGAACATAAAATCAAAGCAGTGCACATGCTACCATAATACTGGCATGGTTTTGTAGCGATATGAAATTCTTCAGACACAAATGCCCGAGGGCTAAGACAAATGTGCTGTCCAGCAGCAATGAGAGAGAGTCAGCTGATTTAACAGACCTTTACAGATTCATGACCATTTTGTCATGACAGGATATTTCTTTGTTTACTCCTGGCGGTTTAGGAAGAGGCTATATTGTATTTAGCTCTGATTCCTCACTCTTGGCACATGATAGGGATAATCATTTTTGAAGAATAAATGATTAAATATATAAATGAATGCCTATATTAAATAAATAAAAGGTTTGGGGTTATTATTGCACCTTAGGCCCCGGTCTTTACAGTACAGAGTCACAGCCGAGTGTGCTATAGCCAACAAAGAAGCCCTTAGGAAGATACCCTAAATGTAAGACTTAAATATTTGCAAAGTTTATGGGCATTTGGGCAAATGATCTATCATGGGAAATCAAAGAGCAGAGAGAGGCTACCAGGAAAATATGAGCTTTTCATTACTCCCCCTTTCCTACTCCATCACGCAAACTTCTCACATACACAGAGTATCGATGTGTCTGTGTGATATTATAAATTAAGAAGCCAAGACAAAAGCACCTAAAAAATGTAACATTAGTATGTTCAGAGATTTCTTTTGACCTCTGGGGGCCCAGGTGAGCCTGAGTGCAAAGCACCATTTCCTCACAGGGAAGAGGTGAAATCCTGATGCACAGGCTAAAGGCATGGTTTTCCTCTCTGAGTTCTTGGGCACTAGGCCAAGTGAATGGGCAGGAATCATTCCATTTGCAGAGTAAAATGGGGTGAAAAGCACTTCTGGCACACTTTGTCCATATAAATTATACTTGTTTGCAATTCATCAGCTCCTTCTCTCCTTTATATCCATATGTAATGTAAAGGATCATCTTTCTCTGAAGCTCCATAATGATGCACAGCTCAAAAATGTGATAGAATCAGCTAGAAGAGAGCAGATGGGAGCTTTTTTCCCCAATATGCATATTCATAAAAAAAAAAATAGAGAACTCAACAAAAGGAGATACAGAAGTACTTGTACCCGGGGGCTGCAGAGACTTATGTATAATAGTAAGTTGGTTTTCTGCCACTATTCATTCTTGAAACCTTTACTCATTCATTCCTGCAGTAATCACTGAAAATGCTCTGGGAAAAAGTCTGTCTCTCTATATAACACCAAATATATTTCCCTTTGGATTTTTATTGTACCTTAGAATCCATGATTCAGGAAGAAATGGTTAAATATTTTACTAGACAAATATAATTAGAAGGCAAACTACGGAAAGGGGAGGGGCAAGGCGAGCTTAGACCTGGGAGGAAGTGTGACTTTGACTGTGCTATGTGTAAGAATTCTCAAGCCTTTGGGGACGACTCATCAAAATCAAGAGGCTTATCTGTCAGCCTCCAGATCAACAGCAGATGAATTCAAGCAGGAGAGTCTTGGGCTGGGGAAGGAAGGCGTGGACCGATTTGCCAGCTGTGTGTGCAAACTTAGGGTCCTGCTTCAGCACCGACCTGGGATGCCTGGTTGCCTGGAGCAGGGGTTGTCCCTAGCCTTCTCTCCAAGAGATCTTGAAATATCTAGGAAGGTAGTGGTGCCAGAGGAGAAAGCTCCAGTCTGGAAGGAATCTTGGCCCTTGATATTACATATCCATCTTCACAGCAGCAAAGGAGGGACCCTGGACACATCACCAACCCTCTGATCAAACCCTGCCCGGGCCGGCCCCTTGGTTGCCACAGAGTCCACACTGGGCCAGGGCATCGCGATGGCCGAGGTGCTGCAGAACCAGCTGCCCTGGTTAGAGAACGTGTGGCTCTGGGTCAACTTTCTGGGCGACCCCAAGAGCGTTTTTCCGTTCTACTTCCCCGCGGCCTACTAGGC
This sequence comes from Eschrichtius robustus, assembly GCF_028021215.1. Classification (NCBI taxonomy): domain Eukaryota; kingdom Metazoa; phylum Chordata; class Mammalia; order Artiodactyla; family Eschrichtiidae; genus Eschrichtius; species Eschrichtius robustus. The sequence goes on along the minus strand of NC_090829.1, from coordinate 117,789,647 downwards.
CTCTCGCTGGGTGGGCATTGCAGAGCTCTGGATCAGCCTCATCACCAAGTGGCTTGACCTTGTCTTCATGTGGTTTCTGTTCAGAGGCAAGCCCTTTTGGTGGGTCCATGAGTCTGGGTACTACAGCCAGGCTCCAGTCCAGGTTCACCGGTTCCCCTCTTCTTGTGAAACTGGTCTAGGCAGCCCTTCCGGACACTGTAAGATCACAGGAGCAGCTCTCTGGCCCATAAGGATGGCCATCTCTTCCCAGGTGGCCACTCGGACCCACAGCCGCTGGGTGAGGGTGATACCTAGCTTGGCTTATTGCACCTTCCTGCTGGCAGTTGGCTTGTCCCAGGTCTTCCTCTTAGCACATTTCCCTCACCAGGTGTTGGCTGGCCTAATAACTGGTGCTGTCCTGGGCTGGCTGATGACCACCCCCCCAGGTGTCCATAGAGCGGGAGCTAAGCTTCTATGGGTTGAGCTCGCTGGCCCTCTTGCTGGGTGCCAGCCTCATCTGTTGGACCCTCTTTACACTGGGCCTGGATCTTTCTTGGTCCATCAACCTGGCGTCTAAGTGGTGTGAGCGGCCTGAGTGGGTGCACTTGGACAGCCGGCCCTTTGCCTCTCTGAGCCGCGACTCAGGGGCCGCCCTGAGGGGTCTAGGCATTGCCCTTCACTCCCCCTGCTATGCCCAGGTGCGGCGGGCATACCTGGGACACGGCCAGAAGCTAGCCTGCCTTGTGCTGGCCACGGGGCTGCTGGGCCCCCTGGACCGGCTGGGCTACCCCCCTCAGATCAGCCTTTTCTACATCTTCAATTTCCTCAAGCACACCCTCTGGCCATGCCTGGTCCTGGTCCTCGTGCCCTGGCTGGTGCACACGTTCAGCGCCCAGGAAGCACCACCCACCCGCTCTTCCTACTCTAGGCGCCACCTACTGCCACTCTCCCTCTCACAGAGCCCACACTCCGTGACCTCCAGAATCTGGGAGGCAGCCCCATCCCCTTCCAGCCCCCAACAGGCCCCTCTCATCTTGAATTTTCTACTTTTCCCAATACCTGGTCTCAGCCCCAAATAAGGGCCTTCTCGCTCCCAGGAAGGCTGGTCCTCCTCCTGCCTTCCCTCCCAAGTCCCCAAAGAGCAAAGGCAACAGCAAGACCAGTGGTTTCTGTAACGCTGTGAGGAGCTCAGAGCAGCCCTAATAAAGCCCTTCCACAGCTCTGGGAAAAAAAAAAAAAAAAGACAAACTATGTAAAAAAGTGAAGACTTCGGTGTTCCTTTAGCAGTACGGATTACAGATATTTAAAAGCGCACTGTTATACCAAACTGTATAGTAATGAACCGCCTGGATGGCATTTAGCTATGTGGTTTTTTTCCCCTAGGTACTTTTTATTTTAATTGGGGTATAGTTATTTTACAATGTTGTGTTAGTTTCTACTGTACAGCGAAGTTGAGTTCCTCATGCTATACAGCAAGTTCTCATTAGCTGTCTATTTTATACACATCAGTGTATATATGTTCATCTCAATCTCCCAATTCATACCGCCCCTCCTTTTCCCCCATGGTGTCCATACATTTGTTCTCTACAGCTGTGTCTCTATTTCTGCCTTGCAAACCAGTTCAGAATCTAGCTAGGTGGGTTTTTTTTTTTAATATCTGATTACTCAGAGGCTAAGGTAGTTAACGCTTTTGTACTGAGGAAGCAGCATTGCTACTAGAAATTTTGTCAAGATAGTGAATATAGTATCAGGTGATATTGTGAAAGAAACTAGCCATAAAAGAAATGCTTTAAAAAAAGAAACATAAGAAAAACATTCAAAGAGTGGTTATGAATTTTGGTCAAATAACTAAAGAAGTGGTATTCATACTAAAAGTAGATGTTTCTGACTTCCCACGTCACCCTCACTCTCCACATGTGAATCCCTAGTATCCACTCAGGGACGCTGACCTGTATGGATCACATTCTTGATCTGTGTCCTCAGGTTCCTGTTAGGTTCAATGAATGGAAAGTCCCATCAGGAGACTGAAGGGAGAGAGGGGAGTGAAGTCAGGGTATTTGTTCTCTCCATGAGATCACCTTGCGCTGGCTGTCTCCCTGAATCAACGGTCAATAGTCCCCCAAAGGTGACTTTTTGTAGTGACTCTCTTTCCTTCAAATTCTGGTAACTGCTCCTTTCTCTCCTCTCCTGAGGCATATATTTAATAACAGATCTGTGGCTGTTAGCTCTCACTACCTACACAGCCCTTAATGGTTCCCCTACATTGGTAATTAGTCCCTTTATAAGTAAGCCTTCCTTGAATTATCCTAATTTTATTGTGCCATCTGTTTCCTGTTGGGAGCTGGGCTAGTGCACTGACCCACCACCATTGCTCATGACCCCAGTTACTTAGGTCACGTTCTTGAGTCCAATGAGCACTGCTCTGTTATTCCAGTGCAACTGCATTTACACAGTCACAGGTGACTTCTATCTCTTTCAGGACCAACCTCCATCCCTGCTGACAATCAAATAGCTTCAGGGTGAAGCGTTTCCACTAACATTACCAAAACTCATGCCCTTTACTCTTTCAATTCCTCATTCATCTGTTTCATGGGGCCCACCCAAATATTTCTCCTTTTCCCAAGCAACTAAGAATCCTTGGAATTGGGGTGACTGGCAGCACATACATGGAGGTGTTCATGGTGCAGTTCAGGCCAACCTAACTGCAAGGAACTCATATTCTATCCTTTTCTAACAACTGAGCCCACAGTCCATTTTGCTATGAAACATAGTGTCATTTCTATTATACCATCTACCAACATTAACATCCATCCACAAACTATGTAATAGAATAGAATGAAGCTAGTGCATATTTTCGCTGCTTGCTACCTAATCAGATGTATATGACATTAATATAATTTTTGTTTTTTTAATAAACGTGATGGCACATAGCTACTGGAACTTTACTAGCAACTCTTCATTGCTAAAATTCTTTAAGTTATATTTCATCTACAATATCATTCACTAACATGGGTCTCTCATACACAAAGCCTAAGGCCTCAACCTCTGAAGAGAGTTATTGTAAAATATGGATGTCCAGATAATTTGCATGATTAATGAAAATATGTTTTAGAATATTAAACATTTAAGATGTTAGCATTTAGTAGGCTTTCAGACAGAAGTTAAAAGACTATTAGAATGACTGATGAATTGCTACAGTACATTAGCCCTCAGAACAGAGAATGTGCTAGAGGACATTTATGTAACTTCTTTGCACTCTTTTTTTTTTTTCCTTTTTTTCCCCCCTCCAACTAAGCTGTCCTTTTGTGACCTTGGTTCGGTTGTAAATGACCAAGCATACAACTTTGCAAAACTCTGAAGACTTGAAAATTACATGGAAAGCTATTGACAGGGAGAAAGAAAGCAATTGTATTAGCCAGGGCTTTGTACATGATATCTGTCATGGTGGGAGATGAATAAAATGTGTTGAAGGAATAAAACCTCTTTTTCATGGTTCAGAGGGTCTTACCTCAACACAGTGGAAAAAATGAAATAGAGAATTCCTCCCTGGTTAGTGACAAGGTCACGGACAGTTTAGCTGTTCATAACGAGGGAATGTAGACACACTTATTCTTTCCATTTGTTAGGAACTGTGTTTCCAAATGAAACTCCACATGCTGATGTCTTTCTAGAGCCTTTTATCTTTGATTGCTGCAGAGCTTATCAGTACTTATTTGGTCATTTATTTCCTCCTCTTGTTATATTTACAGATGAAATATACCAGAAAGGACTGTCAAGGAGGTGGGTAAAAAGTAAAAAGTAAAATACCATTGAAAAGGTAGGACCACAAGAAATACCAAAATAAATTCTAAAGGTAGGTGCAATAACCTGCTTAGTGGCCTTGCTTTGGGGGAGACAATTAACATTAATTTATGTGAGGTATTATCATGAAGTTATGAGCTCCCTTTCTGAGCTCTACTTGCCAAAGCCTGCTTCTTTAGGCTGCATTTTCCTTAAAGTGTTATTTAGTTTACAGTTCTCCAGCACTCACTTATACAGCACCCTCGTTTCTCTGTCGGTGAGCATAGGGAAACGTACACTGTTATACATCAGTTGGAATCCCACTACATAGTCATTAATGCAAAAGTGAACAGGGAAAATGTAGCAAGCTGAATAATTGCCCCCAAAGACAGAAGACTGTAAAACATGGAACCTTGTAAATGTTACCTTATTTGGGAAAAGGATCTTTGCAAACGTGATTAAGTTAAGGATCTCAAGTTAGGGAGATTATCCTGGATTATCTGGGTGGGCCCTAAATGCAATCACAAGTGTCCTTATAAGGGAGAGGAAGAAGGAGATTTGACACGCAAAGAAGAGAAGGCAATGTGAAGACACAGCACAGATTTGAAGAAGTTGGCTTTGATGATTGGAGCGATGTCTTCATAAGCCAAGGAATGCTAGCAGCTACCCGAAGCTGGAAGAGGCAAGGAATGGATTTTCCTCTAGACCCTCCAAAGGAAGCGTGACCCTGCAGACATGCTTTGGATTTTGGTCCAGCGATACTGGTCCTGGACTTTTGCCCTAGAGAACTAGGAGAGAATAAATTTCTGTTGTTTTACATTATGGATTTTGTGTTAGTTATAGCCACAGGAAACTAATACTAATACAGTAAGGCTGAACTAAACCATGTTCAGCCTTAAACAAAAGCATAGTGACCCCTATTCGTGGTCATTACTAGTAGAGCATGGAAACAATTATATTATTAGCAGCAAGTTTAATGCAAAGGTATATCAACATACATATCCTTTGAAAACTATATATATAGTATTCTTCTTTATTTGTACATGTGTTGTGTGAATGTATTCAAGTAAACCTTTTTTGTTTTAAACAGGACAAAAATCTCCTTCAATAAAATAATGAATTTCTGAATATGACAGTTACGTACACACTATTTTTACCCTTAAGATGTTTTAAGATTTCACTTAATAAGAGTATGCTTTCTTTCATCCCCCGCTGGAAGGAACACAGCTGTTATGGGCTAAAGAGCATAATGCAAGTTTAAAATGTTCTTGCAAAACAAAAAATCCTGATTTTGGTTTTATGAAGACCAAAATCTTCCTTTAAGACTTGGAAATATTTATTTTGCTGAAAGAAAAATGATATTTTTATCACGATTTATTTATTTCTTAGTTTCTTCATTAAATGTTTATTGAACATGTTCTAGGTGCCTGGAAACTCTTCTCAGCTCTGGGAATAGCAAGATGAATGGCAACAGCACCTGTTCTCAAGGAGTTAAGAGTTCAGTGTGCTCCCTTGGCAAATGTGTAAATAAATAAATCCCTGTGCAATGTGATATGCTAGAATAGCACTATAGGCAAGTGGCGTGGAAGCAGGATTTAAAAATAAATCCTTCATTTCAGAATCAAATCATTCTATGAGCTTGAGAAGAGTTAAACTGTGCCTAGGTATATGCAGTAGAAAAATAATTTAACACATTACGTTGGAAAAGTTTCTTATTCCTTATTTTGCTGCCAAATGCTTGGGTCATTCATGGTCAAAATCATATTCAAGGTTATAGTAGACAAGATTCAGCATTTTCAGATTCTGGATAAAAGAATTAGCAAATTACAGTAATTTTCTCATGGTTTCGAAAACAGCTACTTGTACAATAAAGGTTGCTTAATTAAAACTTACCCAACTGAAACGCCCATTTATCTGAAACAAATGTTTGTGCTATAGACATCAACCAACTCTTCACATGAGTAGCTAACAATAAACAATGGAATGATGCTCGATGAATATCAATTAAAACAAATTGCTCCCAATAAACTTTGTCCTAAAAAGAAAAAACAAAACACCCTGCATGGGCACATGTTCATGCGTACACACACACTCACACACACACACACACACACACACAGCTTTGCCATTGTAACTTGTCTTCTTTAAGTTTAAGGTCAGTTAGCATTAACTGCATCTTAAAGATTGTACCTTCATTTTTTCACTGAGCCTAGTTCTAATCTCTGGTAAGACATGAGTTTCAGGTAGGACCAGATACATAATAGGAGATGGCCAGAGTGCTTAGAATAATGGCCCAGTGTGAAATGACAATGCAAGGCCCCTTGTTCAAAATTATTAAGAATTTTAAGACAGCAATAGCAGAGCATTAAGCTGAATATGTGGCCTTTGTGAGAGCAGAGCCCTGTGCAATAACACAGGTTACACGCCCATAAAGCCCGCCCTGGTTTCAGGTATTCCTTATCAGTAGTCCCCATTTGCATTCTCCCAAGGACCATACTATAGATTATGAAAATGAAAATAATCTGCCTAAAAGTCACATTATGATCGTATATTCTTTGCACTGGCCTATATTAACTATGAAGGCATTTGTTGGGCACCCATTAAAATTCTATTATGATCAAAGTTTTTCATGCTTACTTGATTTTGCTTTTCTCTGCTCTATGCAGACTTACTCACATAATCTATGAGGCAGAGAAAATGCTATGTGTTCACCAAACTGTGTCTATTAGGCTCCTGGGCATATTATGAGCTCTCTTGCATTCAATCCAAGTAACCAGTTCTGGGCAAAGTTAAGGCCTGGACCATGAGATCCTTCTTTGAGGTTCATGTCCTCCCCACACTAGGTTTTCCTTACTCTTTCCTGTGCTTCCCCACCCCTTTATCTATATACCTGGAAGCAATGAACTCTGAATTATAGAACTCTGAACTGTGGAGACTATAGGAAAAGTCTGAACCCCTGAGTCATATTTGGAGAGAGCCATTCAGGAATGCTGCATGCCCCAAGTTAGAGTACCACATAAAATTAAATTTTACTATCTTAAGCCACTTACATTCCCCTAATACTCTGTGTTTGAGAGTTTAATAGTCTGAGGCAGGGAGCATAGGGTCCAGCGCGGTATCAAGCTCATTGAGTGATTCTGATACATCTTTTGAAAAACATTGCTAAATTCATCTTTTTAGTGGACTATAAATCAGTGTGTTATTCGTGTTATCTTGTGAGATTGTTTAGATTCTCATAATAGCATACATTTATAATTTTCAAAGCACTCATTCCTATGTATTTTTAGAGAATTCTGGAACGTTTTAAAGACTTCAAAATCTATAGCAATGAATTATCAGGAATAGAATGACCAATAGCAACAATAACCCTTTGCCAAACATCTCTGCAAATCTCATAAATCGTCACCTGTCTGCTTGTAGGATTTACAGACCTCAAAAATTCAAATTACCCAAGGAAATGTTTGATAGAAACCCTGGAATCGGGCTGAGTCTAAGAATCTGGTAACACTATTCTTAGGAAACTCAGAGCCTGGTATTATTGGTAGGGACAAGGAGAGCGGGCCAGAGTGCTTAGAATAATGGCAAGTGTTCTTTTCCCTTTGGCTGCAGAATGTCAGCATTTATGGGAAAAAGTCGATCAAGTACTTACTGGATCTGCTTAATCAAGCATAATTGTCACCATGTGACTGGCAGTTATTGGAAGCTCCTTTGTGAGACAGTGCCAGAACCAGTATGCGAAGATCTACCTATATTTTAGAGAGTAATAGAAAAAATAAGTTTCCCTCAGCACAGGAAATAAGATTAAGCAACTTAAGAACATGGATTTTTGAAACGTGAGAGATTTGGGATCAGGCTTAGTTTCAACATTTATTTGCTTCAATTCTTAAGCATCTAAGCTCTAGTTTACTCCAATGTAAAAAGAGAGGTTAATGCCTCCATTGCAGAGTTGTAGCTTAAACAAGTAAGGCACCTAGCACGATTTCTGCAACATTTTACCTCTGTCAGTTTCATTATTTGTATTAGTGATATTATTTTTAATAGTAGTAATACTTTTAAGAATTAAGAATGAAGAAACACCCTCATTGGGCACTCTCAAATTTATACCATAAAGAATCCCCTTAAACGTCCTTCCTGCCCTCTCTAAACTGTAGAAATTATTTCTCCCAGATGTTTTCTAGACACAGTGTCAAGCATTTATACTTACCCATTTCCCCACACAACCAGACTTATATTCCAAACAAACCTTCAATTGTCCAAACACTCAAAAGTTGTAGGAAATAATAATTCATTAAATATTTATGAAATATTGAACTATTATATTCATACCAAGGGAATTTGATGAGAGAAATTACATCCTTATCCTGAGTCTTAAAAAGGACTCTGGCTCTGGGGGGCTTCCCTGGTGGCGCAGTGGTTGAGAGTCTGCCTGTCAATGCAGGGGACACGGGTTCGAGCCCTGGTCTGGGAGGATCCCACATGCCACGGAGCAGCTGGGCCTGTGAGCCACAGTTACTGAGCCTGTGCGTCTGGAGCCTGTGCTCCGCAACAAGAGAGGCCGCGACAGTGAGAGGCCCGCGCACCACGGTGAAGAGTGGCCCCCGCTTGCCACAACTAGAGAAAGCCCTCGCACAGAAACGAAGACCCAACATAGCCATAAATAAATAAATAAATAAAAGGACTCTGGGGACCCTGATTTATATAGATTTTCATAGAGTGTCTCTTTTATACTGCCTTTATAAATGTTGTGTTTACTGTGCTTTTAGAGGTCTAGGGTAGGTTTCCCTGAACAAAGCCCCCAAATTCTTCAAAACCTAGGCTAATTATTTAAATTTAAGGTTTATAAGTGCATTTCTGAGATATGAATCAGGCAGAATACAAATTTCTATTAATAAAAATCTACTATCTTTTTTCAATAATTAGGAAGCTGCCCACATTTTAATGTGTACTGAAATGCTGATAAAGGAAAAATTCAGTTATCCAACAAACTTGTTATTTTAGATGAGTTAAAGTCATTTTAATCTTGAAATACCCTACACCTGCATAAGATCACAGACTAACCTCTATGATAGTATCTAAAAGACCTAAATGTATCTTTTGATATAAAGGAAACAGAGTAACACATTTTTAGAGTAGTTAAATTATTATAAGAGAAAAATAGGTATTTCTGCATTAAGCTTGTTTCATGAATTAGGAAATTCAATAAGTAAACTTACATTTGTTGCATTTATGGTGAGCTTGCAATGGGAAATGTGTCTATTGCCCTACCTATAGGATTCCAGCAAATATTAATTGAGCACTTTCTAGATAAGTAAAACTCTATTAGACTCTTGGAATACAGAATCGTAAGATATGTGGTCTTTGCTCTCAATAAATCTGCAGTCTAGCTAGGGAGGCAGGACAAATTCCAAAGACTATAATAGCAACACCGTCCTATAACAAAAGATGCATCATAGTGCCAAACCAACAGGACAGAGTAATAGCTGTAGAATTCAGAGAAGGAAGGCATCCCTAAAAGCTGTAAGATTGGAACACTTCTAAACTGAGACATTCTGCTTCTCAATTTATAGTTTCAGAGGGAAGGGGGAAACCACACAGAAATATACTAGGTATCTGTGTGGTCCCCATCTCTGCTGTGTTAAAACTATAAATTGAGAACCAGAATATATCAGTTTGTAATAAACATAATCATATACTAGATAAGTTATTTGTGAAGTAGCAACTACTTAGCTGTATACAATATTATTTACGGGAGGTATTGTCAATTAAAAGTCGAAACAACTAATTACACTAGTGTGGATTTCTAGTTTACAACAGAATACCAAATGATTCATTTCTACATTCCCTTTTCATTGAGTTCCATGGAAAACTGTTTACTTTTCAGTGATTAAAAAGAAATCTTCAGCCTATACAATTTTTTTCCATAAGGTTTAAAAAATTATGTTGTATAACTTACTCAGTGATTAGTTATACGGCTTTGTTAGATGGTAGGTGCTAGGGATACTTAGAGGTGCAAAATGCGTTCCAGACCTTCAAGGACTTATCATTGATCTGGGAAGTGAGGATTTATATGTAATACAATAATACAAAGATACAAAGTGGCCAAAGGAGTCTATTGGACATAGGTGTCCCAGTGGTTATAAGATTTCCCAAACCAAAAGGAGTCAATTCCATTCTAACCCTGACTCTATGAATATGGGGATGATGATATACCCTTCTCTGATTTCAAATTCCCAAAATTTCCATTATCTGCAATAATACAAGACAGGTATGGGCAAAATCCTGGGAGAAAAGAGTTACTAAACGTTAGTAACTTGAGTATCATAGATAACTATTTTCAAAAAATTATATATAAAGTACTTTAATGCTGATGGTCAAGAGGATGGACTCCCGTTTTCAAGGAATCACAGATGTCACAGATGGAGGGGACCTGGAGAGGGTCTATCCCAATGCCATCACATTGTAGAAAAGATTTGAGGTCTAGAGGGGTGAAGAGATCTATCCGTGGTCACACCTATTCACAAACAAGAAGAATTCAGATTTGCACTGTGATCTTCTGGAATTAAGTCCAGGCTCTTTCCTTCATACCATGCTGCTCAACCTTGCGTGAAACGTAGGATATTGGGCAAAGTTAGATACTTAACATAATATCGCTGATTGAAGTTATGGCTCCTCAGTAAAAAGCAACTTCTCTCGTCCTTACAAATCCTCTGAAATTTGTGTTTCCTAAATAACAGATGGTCCCTAAGTAGGAAGAAAATAGAATCACCAGTCTAGGTAACATTGATCTTAGTAACAGCAAAATAAAAAATATCAACAATATAATGTTTGCCTTTCAGGATCCTTATGAGTGTACCGTGCCAGAATAAGAGAATTTTTGAGCCAGAGGAGGCTTTACAAATTTTCCCACAACGTCATGTGAAATACTGGATCTACACCAGCCAATTCAGAGAAAAATCATACCTCCTATAAGGTGTTTTGAACACCATCAGAGCCTGTGAAACAACATTTTGATTAGCAAAGTGAAAATGAACCACAATTATTGGCAAAGAGCTGTGCCACAGTTTTAGTCAAACCAAGAACAATTGGTTGAAAAGAGGTGAAATGTCAAGAAGAAAGATTCATTCTACACACTGCATTCTGATTAGGTTCCTGGATCCCTGCATTTAAGACCCTTACTTTCCCCAGGATTCATCATGGCCCGGTGATAATTACAAAGGTATGGTAATCGAGGGCCTTAAATCAAACATGCATAATAGATCTGCTGTCACTGCAAGAACCATTTCATTGCAAGCTGGCAGGGAAGGATGTGCTTGCCTTTCAACGGGCAGAGCAGGCCTCTTGGCTGGCACAGCAACTAGCTCTGCCTTAAATCTTCCTGAGCTATGCCCTGTTAGAGTAATTTGGCTAATTGAAAATGTCTGTCTTTGGAGAAATTTTTCATAATATGAGTGTCATTTGCAGGTTGCTAAGGAAGATCTCTAGAGCTGCAGTGCTGCCTTGCTGCCTACAAAGCCCCCAGTGATTAAGGTCCCATCCAAAGAGTCCACTTAGGCAAGAGACCATCCAATGACTCGCCAGTCATCCTCTCTTGCCAAAAGGCAAAAGTGAGGAAAGTGTCTTGAGTGGACATGTAGCCTCCAAGTAACGCAGACAATGTTGATGAGGGATTCCCAGGTCACTCTGGACAGTTCCAGTTATCTCAAGAGTAGTATGGAATTGGAATATGCCCAAAGGAAAATTTTCCAGCCATCTTTGATTTTAAACATAAAGTTATGTTACAGCCACTTGGGAGGAATAAGCAAGAGGAGATAAAATCAAAGAAGAAATTCTTTCACAATTTAGGCAGAAACCACAGTTGGGACACCATGTGTTAAAAGTTGTATGGAAAAGGATTTTTAATAAAATCACAATAAACATGGTATTGTTTTTCAATATTCTTATTTCCTCGTCATTTCATCTCCTTTAAATCACAGAGCCAATTTTCCTTAACCTTTAAAGCATTAATCTGCTAATACAAAATGTGCAAGTTTTCGATTCTTTCCCTGAAATGAGAGGTTAAATTTCATACTATGTCTACCCAAATAAATTATACCAAAATATATCAGTGGATTTAACAAAACAAGCTGAGAGCATTGGTGGGAAAAAGAAATCAGTCTGTGAGGAGGCAAATAATTTTTGTTTTATTCTTCCTTTCCAGCTCAGCTCAGCCTTAATTGGCCTCCAGTTCCCCCTTTTCCTGTGTCTCTGAGTCCCTTATCTAATCCTGGTCTCATTATGCTCTGTTGGTCTCACCAATCCTCCTGCATCCAATGACTCACTCTTGCTTCCCCTCTTTACTTCTTCCCTGAACACTATCTGGTTGATTTCAAGCTTCCCCTTCTTCTCCAAGTGGCTTATTGCTTCAAAATCTCCTCAACCATGAAAAACTAGCAGTTATAAACCCTTACAAATATTTCATGCAGAACAGTCAATCTAGGAGCCCCCAAAACACAGACCTAATCTTTGGGATCTGATATCATGACAGATGTGCCTCTCCTCAAAACTCATTTCTAAGGGCTCTAAAATATGCCTTGGTAAGTGCTCTCTATTATATGCCTGGGATGAGTTCATCTGTTTAAAAGTATTCCCCAGCTGAGCAGAGCTATCTTCCAAAGTTTATTTGTAAATCAATCCTTTGGAATTCTAAATTTCTTTTCTAATGTAAACTATCTTACGCAGATTGGTCTAAGTTCCAGATCAATTTTGAATATCTATCTAGCCCACAAAGTATGTGAAGAATAATACTAAACTAGAGCCAGAAGGGAGCTCGGAGCCGGAAGGGAGCATGGAGATTATATAATCCAACTCTTTTGCTTTATGGATGAGAAAACTGAAGTTAACGTTTCCATTCCCATATAGCATGCAAGAGACAAGTGGAACTCTTTATTACTGCCTGGCTTTATCTCAATTAATCCACACACAATCTTAAAAGACTGGTATTATTATCCACGTAAGGAAAGTGAAGCTAAGAGAACCAAGTAATTTGGCCAAGTCACATAGCTAGTACCGGTAAATTGGAGCTGGGGTTTCATCTCAGTTTTCTCAGACTTTACGTATGTTCCAATCCACTGTCCCTCATAGATCCAACAGTCAAAAAGTTTCACTGAGAATCCGAGGCATCATTTATCTATCTAGAATCACATTTCTTTCCCATATCCCATGGGAGAAAGGTTACCCTTCCCTTCTCATCTCCAAGCCAAGCCACTAGTGATAGCCCTATGATCGAGGGTGGCAGACAAAAGAGAAATTTGTGAATAATGAATAATGAGGTTAAACTGAATCTTGGATGAAAGCAATTTTCTTGAATCCACACTCTATTCCAGTTACTGGCCTATATTATCTTTCTTTCCCTTCACAGCCCAGTTTCTTCAGAGTCGTTTAAACTTGTTTTCTCTTTTCAATCTCCCATTTATGGCACAACTTACTACAGTTAGGATTTTGCTCCACCACTGCACTGTAATTGCTCTAACAAAGATCACAGAGTCCTGTAGATCATTCAGATCAGTGATTTTCAATCCATTTTCTGAACTCTGTAGGCAGCATTCAGTAGCTTTGACTATTCTCTTCCTGAAACTCTTTTGATTTATGTAAGTCCTATCCATCTCTGAACCATTTCTTATCTGCCTCATTCATAAGTTCCTCAGCCACTTCTTGGTCTTGAATGCTTACGTTTTCTATCATCTTTCCCTTGATCATCTTTTCTCTAAAAACCAGTGGCTTCAACTTTGCTTGAACATTGGAAACTATATATAAGGAGATTTAAAACTTCTAATAGAAAACACTTCTGAATGTCAGAGCACAGACCTATATAAATCCACTCCTTTATAAAAGCGAAGAGAATACTAGCAAAAATGGTCAAAATAAACTTTTTCAGAACTCTAGAAATTAATAAAAGGCTTTCAAAAACATGAGTTTTAATAAAAACAGATGAACTTTGTTAAAAAACACCGAGCTTTGTGGCATTTCAACTTGTTCTACTCCTACTACACTTATCCCCCAGTCTCTGTGGTAGCCTTCAAACCAAAAGCTACATTGTACAACTCAGGGGATATAGCCAATGTTTTATAATAACTATAAGTGGAATATAACCTTTAAAATTGTGAATCATTATATTGTACACCTGAAAGTTATATAATATCGTACATCAACTGTACCTCAACTTAAAGAAAACAAAAAACAGCTACATAACAATACTAACGGTGAAAACCAACAGCCAATGAGCCACTGGAAGGAACAGAATGAGTTTGGCATTCCCCCCCAAATCCCATCCCTACAGAATTGTCACTGTTTACCTGTCTGGCACCTCCATTCTCAGACATATTTTTATTTGACCTGAGTGACAGCTGAATCAAACCTAACTCAGCTCACTTAGTGTGAACACCAATGTCTCTCAAGCACTTGTGAAAACAATCAATGCCAAAGGTTCAATAGTGCAGTTGCCTGAGGTAGCAATACCAGTTGGGTTAAATAAGAGACATACCAAAAAATTTAAAAAGAAAAGCTGGAGAATGAGATTCTCACATGGGATGTTGAAAATATACAACATATTCCAGAAAATCTCAAAGGTCACATGCATGTGCACAGGTGTGTATGTGCTCAGGAAAGACCTGAGAAGACCCTAATCTCACACCTATGGATGACTTTGAGGCTCTGTATAAGCAGGAAATAAAGAATAAAGTAGAGTTATAAACTGCCTACTGGAGTATTGAAATATTCATCCCCACATATACAAAGCCCCTCAGTAAAGTCATGAAGACTTGTTGGTTTAATGCATTCAAGGAAATATCTGTCCAACCATTAGCTGACCACTAAGCCAACTGAGAAGAGATGTTGAGTGGTATATACAAAAAAGAGTTAAGACACTACAGAATTAGTCCAGGAAACTCAAAAAATAAACAAACATCCAAGGCAACAAAAAAACACCACCGCCAAACAGCTACAAGAAAAAAAAGAAAAAGAGTGGAGAGAACTGATTTCCAGAATTGGAAACATCCTGTTCTTACGAAAAAACAAACAAACTATGAGACATGCAAACAAACAGGAAATTATGGCACATACAAAGAAAAAATACCAGTCAATAGAAACTGTCTCTGAGGAGTTCAAATAATAGACTTACTAGACAAAGATATTATACCAACAATTATAAATATGTTCAAAGAACTAAATAAAAACATTTCCAAAGAATTAAAGGAGAATTTAAGAACCATGTCTCACTGAATAGAATATTAATAAAGGGAACTTATATTTTTTAAAAGCCAAACAGAAATTCTGGAGTTGAAAATTATAAAAAGTGAAATGAAAAATTATTAGAGGGATTTAATAGCAGATTTAAAATGGCAGAATTTTTGTTTTGTTTTGTTTTTAACATCTTTATTGGAGTATAATTGCTTTACAATGGTGTGTTAGTTTCTGCTTTATAACAAAGTGAATCAGCTATACGCATACATATATCCCCATATCTCCTCCCTCCCGCGTCTCCCTCCCTCCCACCCTCCTATCTCACCCCTTTAGGTGGTCACAAGGCACCGAGATGATCTCCCTGTGCTATGCAGCTGCTTCCCACTAGCTATCTATTTTACGTTTGGTAGTGTATATATGCCCCTGCCACTCTCTCACTTAGTCCCAGCTTACCCTTCCCCCTCCCCGTGTCCTCAAGTCCATTCTCTACGTCTGCGTCTTTATTCCTGTCCTGCCCCTAGGTTCTTCAGAACCATTTTTTTTTCCTTTTTTTAGATTCCATATATAGGTGTTAGCATACGGTATTTGTTTTTCTCTTTCTGACTTACTTCACTCTGTATGACAGACTCTAAGTACATCCACCTCACTACAAATAACTCAGTTTCATTTCTTTTTATGGCTGAGTAATATTCCATTGACTATATGTGCCACATCTTCTTTATCCATTCATCTGTTGATGGACAGTTAGGTTGCTTCCATGTCCCGGCTATTGTAAATAGAGCTGCAATGAACATTGTGGTACATGACCCTTTTTGAATTGTGGTTTTCTCAGGGTATATGCCCAGTAGTGGGATTGCTGGGTCGTATGGTAGTTCTATTTTTAGTTTTCTTAGGAACCTCCAAACTGTTCTCCAGAGTGGCTATATCAATTTACATTCTCACCAAAGGAGCAAGAGGGTTCCCTTCTCTCCACACCCTCTCCAGCATTTATTCTTTGTAGATTTTTTGATGATGGCCATTCTGACTGGTGTGAGGTGATACTTTATTGTAGTTTTCACTTGCATTGTTCTAATGATTAGTGATGTTGAGCATTCTTTCATGTGCCTCTTGGCCATCTGTATGTCTTCTTTGGAGAAATGTCTATTTAGGTCTTCTGCCCATTTTTGGATTGGGTTGTTTGTTTTTTTGATATTGAGCTGCTTGTAAATTTTGGAGATTAATCATTTGTCAGTTGCTTCATTTGCAAATATTTTCTCCCATTCTGAGGGTTGTTTTGTCGTCTTCTTTATGGTTTCCTTTGCCGTGCAAAAGCTTTTAAGTTTCGTTAGGTCCCATTGGTTTACTTTTGTTCTTATTTCCATTTCTCTAGGAGGTGGGTCAAAAAGGATCTTGCTGTGATTTATGTCATAGAGTGTTCTGCCTATGTTTTCCTCTAAGAGTTTTATAGTGTCTGGCCTTACATTTAGGTCTTTAATCCATTATGAGTTTATTTTTGTGTGTGGTGTTAGGGAGTGTTCTAATTTCATTCTTTTACATGTACCTGTCCAGTTTTTATACTTAAAAAAAAAAAAAAATGACAGACAGAACTCTAGGACAAATGGTAAAAGTAAAGCTATACAGACAAAATCACACAAAGTCCACCGCCTCAATTTGGGGATGATTCGTTGTCTATTCAGGTATTCCACAGATGCAGGCTACATCAAGTTGATTGTGGAGATTCAATCTGCTGCTCCTGAGGCTGCTGGAAAAAATTTCCCTTTCTCTTCTTTGTTCGCACAGCTGCCGGGGTTCAGCTTTGGATTTGGCTCTGCCTCTGCGTGTAGGTCGCCTGAGGGCGTCTGTTCCCCGCCCAGACAGGACGGAGTTAAAGGCGCAGCTGCTTCGGGGGCTCTGGCTCACCCAGGCCGCGGGGAGGGAGGGGTACGGATGCGGGGCGAGCCTGCAGCGTCAGAGGCCGGCGTGACGTTGCAACAGCCTGAGGTGCGCAGTGCGTCCTCCCGGGGAAGTTGTCCCCGGACCACGGGACCCTGGCAGTGGCGGGCTGCACAGGCTCCCGGGAGGGGCGGTGTGGAGAGTGACCTGTGCTCGCACACAGGCTTCTTGGTGGCGGCAGCAGCAGCCTTAGCGTCCCATGCCTGTCTCTGGGCCGCGGCTCGCGCCCGTCTCTGGAGCTCGTTTAGGCGGTGCTCTGAAACCCCTCTCCTCCTGCACCCGAAATCAATGGTCTCTTGCCTCTTTGGCAGCTCCAGACTTTTTCCCGGACTCCCTCCCGGTTAGCCGTGGCGCACTAGCCCCCTTCAGGCTGTGTTCACGCAGCCAACCCCAGTCTTCTCCCTGGGACCTTACCTCCGAAGCCCGAGCCTCAGCTCCCAGCCCCGCCCGCCCCAGCGGGTGAGCAGACAAGCCTCTCGGGCTGGTGAGTGCTGCTCGGCGCCGAGCCTCTGTGCGGGAGTCTCTCCGCTTTGCCCTCCGCACCCCTGTGGCTGCGCTCTCCTCCGTGGCTCCGAAGCTTCCCTCCTTCCCACCCCCCGTCTCCGCTCGCGAAGGGGCTTCCTAGTGTGTGGAAACCTTTCCTCCTTCACGGCTCCCTCCCACTGGTGCAGGTCCCGTCCCTATTCTTTTGTCTCTGTTGTTTTTTTTTTTTCTTTTGCCCTACCCAGGTACGTGGGGAGGTTCTTGCCTTTTGGGAGGTCTGAGGTCTTCTGCCAGCGTTCAGTAGGTGTTCTGTAGGAGCTGTTCCATATGTAGATGTATTTCTAATGTATTTGTTGAGAGGAAGGTGAAGTCCATGTCTTAGTCCTCTGCCATCTTGAAGGTCTCCTCAAAATGGCAGAATTTGAAGTTAGATTATCTAGGCTGAAGAACAGAAAGAAAACTAATGAAAAAAAATGGACAGAGCCTCAGAGACCTATGGGATACCATCAACTATACCAATATACAATTGGAGTTCCAGAAGAAGAGGAGAGAATGAAAGGGCAGAAAGACTACTTTAAAAAGTAATGACTAGGGACTTCCCAGGTGGTCCAGCAGTTAAGACTCTGCCTCCCAATACAGGGGGCCCGGGTTCAATCCCTGGTCAGGGAAGTAGAACCCCCATGCCACAACTAAGAATCTGCATGCTGCAACTCAAGATCCCTCATGCCACAAAGAAGATCCCACACACCACAACAAAAGACCCAGTGTGGCCAAATAAATAAATAAATATTTTTAAAAATAAATAGAAATAAAAAGTAATGACCAGAAACTTCCCAAAGCTGATTCAAAAAATTAAAATGCATACCCAAGATGCTTAACCATCTCCAAGTAGGATAAACTCAGAGATCCACACCTAGGCAACTTACAGTAAAACTGTCAAAAGCCAAGGGCAAAGAGATCATCTTGAAGGCAGTAAAAGAAAATTATCTCATCACATACAAAGGTTTCTCAAAGATTAACAGGTGATTTCTCATAAGAAATCATGGATTCCAGAAGGCAGTTGTATGACAAGTTCAAAGTGTTCAAAGAAAAATACTATCAGCCAATACTGTTAAGAATTTTATATTCAGAAAAACTATCCTGCAAAAATGAAGGGGAAATTAAGACATTCTCAGGAAACATAAACTAAAGAATATAACCCTACCATACCTTCTTTATAAGAAATATTAATGGAAGTTTTTCAGGCTAAAATGAGAGACAGTAGACAGTAGCTCAAATGCACAAGAAGAAATAAAGAGCATTGGTAAAGATAACTGCAGAGGTTAATATAAAAAACAGTATAAATGTATTTTTGTTTGTAATTCCTTTTTTCTACTATTTGATTAAAAAGACAATTACATAAACAATAATTTTACAAAACTGTGCATTGGCTTATAATATGTAAATATATAATTTGTATGCAATAATAACACAAAAGAAGGAGAAGAGAACAGAGCTATATTACAATAAGTTTTGTATACTATTTAACACTAGGTTTCTTTTAATAAGAACTAGGGACTTCCCTGGTGGCACAGTAGTTAAGAATCCATCTGCAAATGCAGGGGACATGGGTTCGAGTCCTTGTCCGGGAAGATCCCACATGTCGTGGAGAAACTAAGCCCGAGTGCCACAACTACTGAGCCTGCACCCTAGAGCCCGTGAGCCACAACTACTGAGCCTGCATGCCACAACTACCGAAGCCCACACGCCTAGAGCCCATGCTCCACAACAAGAGAAGACACTGCAATGAGAAGCCCATGAACCGCAATGATGAGTAGCCCCTGCTCGCCGCTACTAGAGAAAGCCCACGCACAGCAACGAAGACCTGACACGGCCAAAAAGGAATCAATATATAAATTTATAAAAAAAAAATAAGAACTAGATTTTTTAAACTTCAGACATTAATTATAATCCTCAGAGCAATCATGAAGGAAAATTTTAAAACGGTAAAAGAAATAAAAGAATTATAATGGTATGATTTCAAATATCTATATAACACAAAATAAGGAAGAAATGGAAAAGTAAAGGAACACAAAGATAATAACATATAGAAATCCTACCCTACCAGTAAGTAAATTAATGTAAGTCATTAAAATACTACAATTAAAAGATAGAATTTGGCAGAATCAGTTAAAAAGAAAAAAAAACATGATTCAACAATATGCTGTCTATGAGAGACGCACTTCCAGTTCAAAGACACAAATAGGTTGAAAGTAAAATGACAGGAAAAGATATCATGCAAATAGTTAACCAAAGAGAACTGGACTGGCTTTCAAAATCTGAGACCAAATATGTTTTCATTCCACACAAAACAGCAGAATACACATGCTTCTCAAGTGTAGATGGAACATTCTCCAGTATACAGTTAGGTGATAAAACAAATCCGATTAAATTTAAAATTTAAGGGAATATAAATTATGCTCTCTGACCATAACGAAAAAATTCCTAGAAACAAACTATTAAAAATGACTCAAGAAGAAATAGAAAATCTGAATACACTTATAAGTTAACATATTGAATTAATAGCCAAAAATTTCCCACAAAGAAAAGCCTACAACAGGATAGCTTCACCAGTGCATTTCATCAAACATTTGAAGAATAATTAGCACCAATATTTCCAAAGTCTCCCCCAAAATAGCAGAATGGAATACTTCCCAACACATTCTATAAAGCCAGTATTATTCTGACACCAAAAGCTGAAAAGGTATCACAAGGGAAGGAAGTCTACAGGGCAATATTTTTACGACTATAGAGACAATAATCCTCAACCAAAATACTCAATAATCTCAACAAATGCAGGAAAAGCATTTGAGAAAACCCAACACTCTTTCATGATTAAAAACACTCATTAAACTAGAAATAGAAGGGAACTTCCTCAATATGATAAAGAGTATTTATAAAAATCCCACAGCTAACATTATACTTACTGGTAAAAGACTGAATGCTTCCCCCCTAAGATCAGAAACAAGACAAGGATATTCACTCTTGCTATTTCTATTCAACACTGTACTAGAAGTTTGAACCAGGGTAATGGTAAGGAAAAGATGTTAGAGGCATCCAGATTGGAAAGGAAGAAGTAAAATTATATTTATTTGCATACGACCTGGTCTTGTATATAGAAAATCCTAAGAAATCTATCAAAAAAAATTTGGAATGAATACATGAGTTCAGCAAGGTGGAAGGATACAAAATCAATATTAAAAAATCAGCTGTATTCCTATACACTAACAATAAACAATCCAAAAATAAAATTAAGAAAACTACTACATTTGTAATACCATGAAGAATACTTAGGAATTAATTTTTTTTAAGTGCAAGACAGGTACACTGAAAACCACAAAACATCATTGAAAGAAATTGAGACCTAAATAAATGGAAAGATATGGATATGCATGGATTTGAACACTTAACATGGCTAAGATGGCAATACCTCCCCAAATGATCTATGCATCCAGTGCAATCCATATCAATATTCCTTCTACCATTGTTGGAGAAATTGACCCACTGATCCTAAAAGTCATACGAAAATGCAAGTCACACAGAATAGACAAAATAATCTTGAAAAAGAACAAATCTGGGCTACTCACACTTCCTGATTTCAAAATACTGGCATAAGATTATTCATAGCATATCAGTGAACTAGAATAGAGAGTCCAAATATAACATTCATGGCCATTTGATTTTCAACAAGGGTGCTAAGACAATACAGTAAGGAAGGAATACTACTTTCAACAAGTGGTGCTGTGACAACTATATATCCACATGTAAAGAATAAAATTGAACGTCTATCACACACAATGTAGAAAAATTAACTTAAAGTGAATGATACGCAAAAATGCAAGAGGTAAAACTATAACTTAGCTAAAACTAAAACTTTCCTCCAAAACTATAGCTTTTAGAGGAAAACATAGGAGTAAATCTTCCACACCTTAGATTAGACAACGGTTTCTTTGATATGATACAAAAAGCACAAGTAAAGAAAGAAAAACAGATAAATTGGATTTCATCAAAACCAAAAACTTTTGTACTGCAAAGGATACCATCAAGAAAATGTACAGACAACACGCAGATTGGAGGAAAATATTTATAAATCACATACCTGATAATGGACTTGTATCCATAAAATACATAGAATTCTTACAACTCAACAATGTAAGAAACAACCCAATTTTAAAAACGGACAAAGGATTTGAACAGACATTTCTCCAAAGAAGGTACGCAATGACCCATAAGCACATGACAACATGTTCAATATCATTGGTCTTTCGGGAAATGCAAATCAAAACCACACTGTGATACTACTTCACACTGACTGAGATGGCTAGAATCAAACAAATGTTGAGAACGTAGAGAAGCTAGAACCCTCATGCATTGCAGTGGGAATGTGAAATGGTGTAGCTGTTGTGGAGAACAGTTTGATAGTTCTTCAAAAAGAGTTCCCATAGAGTTAAACGTAGACTTACTCTATGACTCAGTAATTTCACTCCTAGTTATGTATCCAACATTGAAAAAATGCTTCCACTCTAAATTTCCAGCCCAGCCTTTCTATCCAATGACTTATTTTAAGTGTCTCACATGAATCTCCAACTCAGCCTGTTCAAAACTAAATTCCTCATTTTCATTCCAAAACCTTATCCTCTACCAGTGCTCCATCATCCATTTAGAAATCCAAAAATGACACTTAACTCTTCCCTCTCCCTCGTATTTCACATGCAATCAGTCACTCAGTCCCAACAATATTAGTACCAAAACATAACTCTCCAAGTTTATTCCTTCCCCTTCATCTCCACTTCCTCTGCCTCAGGACTTGGAATCATCTCCTTTCACAGAATCATTATCATCAGGAGTCTTACTAATCTCCTAACTCCATACTCGATCTCCTCCAATCCATTCCCCAGACTGCACGTAAAATGCAAATCTGATTACACCACTCCCCAGTTGAAAATCCTTCCCTGGCTCTCGAGTACTTTCTGAACGAAATTCAAACATTTAGACTGATTTTGTAATTATCTGCTCCTACCTAGTTCTCCAGCCTTATCATTCATCACTCTACTACTCCTACCTCATTACCCAATCCTCTGATGATGGGAGACTGCTTTCAATTTTTCCAGTGTGGTTTATCTCATACCTTTTGAACTAATCCACATCCCCTCCCTATATCAACACCCACTCCTTTTACTGAAACTCTTACTCAGTCTTTGAGAACTAACTCAGATGTTAACCTTCTCTGAAAGGACAACCTGCATACCCTCAGTATAAATCAAATTCCCTTCTGTGCGCTCTCATATAATACTGGGCATTCTCCTATTATCGAACTATCACCTTTGCAAAATTGTCTGTTTACTCTATTAATCTGATTGCTCTCTGGAGCAAAAATTGTATCCTCAGCACTGAGTAAAAATCCAACATATAGTAAATGTGTAATAACCTAAATATGCAATGGAGAAATGGTTAGCTAATTTGGGGTTTTTTTTAGATTGTATATAACACTATTGGAATGATCCACAATTTATTATTAATTTATTAAAATTATGAAACAAAATTTATAGTTGAAGGAATGCATATATATGTGTGTGTATACACGCATATTTATATATATGAAATACACACATACACATTATGTACTGTATGTATGTATACACAGAAAGAACCTATACAGAAATTGAAAAAAAATATTAACAGCGGTTCTCTAGGAAATGGGTTACAGATATTTTTTTATTTTCTTTTTTAGACTTTTCTGTGTTTTTCTATGTGAACATGTATTTCTTTTACAATAAGAATAATTTTTCAAAGATAAGCTTGTCTATTTTTTTCTCATTGATTCTATCTGCCACAGTTTATGAGCCAAACAGAGCAGAATTCACCCTCTTATCTTTTTTCTCTATTCTCTTGTCCTGAAATAAGCACAAAACCCACTGATGGGCTGGAAACTGCCAAGGAAATCAGGATTCTGGAGCTACGGGCACTGGCAGAAGTTTTGAAGGCAGGTATAGTTAATGGGGTTTCATCTTTTTTCCCCTCCTCCATTTTGTAGTCTTTAAAGTTGATACTAAAATAAAATTGATTTGTATGGAATCAAAATAGAAATAAATTGAGTGAGTAGTTTGAATTTCTCATGTTTTGAATCCCTATGATCACCATTTACAAATTATAATTTACCACTTTCCTGTAACTTAACAAGGGAAAGAAGAAGTTACACAGTTATTTCTTAATCTAGCACTAAATATGAGAAATTCACATTTAATCAGACTAAAACAACAATGTTAAGACCCAAATGTGTATTTGAGAATAAACATTGCACTTTGGTTTAAACATTGTTTACTCAAAAATTATAATGGTTTCTTCAGAGCAGCAAAGGTTGACTGTGAAAAATGTTCCATATGAAAGCAGTTAAAATTATGTGATAGATAACATAAGGTTCTGGTACTGTTTTAGAGTAAGATGCACTCTTAGTTTGTAGACTATTTTCCTGATTATGTCATTAATCTGACTGAAGCATATGGGCATCGACGCTGAATGTTACAAACTGTATTATGTTGCCATTGAGAAGTCTTTCCTGTTTGCAAAATTTAGAAAGCATTAGCTGTTAGTTCACTTTTCTTTTATAAAACTGTGATTCTCAAACAATTTTTGATGAGGGATAGGACAATATAAACAAAGCAAACCAGTGCCTAACCATACATCTATTTGTTTTGATCATCTTAAGCCGTTGCCTAGTTGTCTTTAGGCCCCTCTCTGGAGGTTTCCTAGGTCAGAAATACTGTTAAATTCAGATAGCTCTCAAGATGTAAAGCAAATTCAACCACAGCAGGGACATATCATCCACATGAAGACAATGAAATAGAGGAATCTAGGAAAACCTTAAAGGGGAAAATAATACACAAAGAACACTCCGAAGTTTGAGAAAAGAGGAACTTGGAACAGAAAGAAAAGGACAATGGGCCTTGCCTCCTGATATTTAGATGAGTTATTGGTATGAGTATAAACTCTACTTTATTTGCATGAGTATAAATCTATTTATTTGTATAAGTATAAACCTCAACTCTTAAATATCATATGGCCTCCCTGCCTCCTCATTTCTACCTGCCCTGTGTCATCCTACCTCCCAAGCATTCCCAATCTCATCCCAAGTTAGGACATGTATTCTCCATCCTCTCCCTAGTACCACCTACTATCAGATACTTTGACTTAAATGTAAATTGGAGGATGGTGTTTTAATGTCCAACTGTACCTGGGGCAGGATGGCTAGAGTTGAGGGCCTCTGTATTTGACTTCTCTCCACTTCTCTCACCCTATACTTTGTGCTTTGGGCATGGGAGAGGCCAGGTAATTTACAGAATTCAGAGTAACAAATGCATTCATTTGTATATGATTGGTTCCCTTCAAACAGACCTGAGTCTACACATAAGCATAATCATTAGCTACTAGAATGTGAGAGTAAGGCCATGTATCTAAAGGTAACACAGCAAAAATCAAAGTATCCCCCACAACAGTGATCAAATTGCTATGGTGCTTGATCTCACCTGTGGGTGAGAAAATTTTTCTAAGAAGCTTCTTTTAAAACATAGTTATCTCATACAATTACTAAAAAAATTGCCTAGATTAGTTTCTTAGGATAGCTATGAAACAGAAAGACTCATTAGGGAATGAAAGATAAGAAAAAAAAATCTATCCAAGGTCCCAAAATTCCAGGGTGGAGGCCAGTAAGTATAGTGAAAGATAGCAGAATAAAGAGTCATTAGCCTCGGGTTCCAGTTTTGTCTCAGTTTTGTTACTTGCCACACATGGCAAGGACAATTCTCTGAGTTATTCTATTTCAAGAAGTCTAAAATTACTTGCAGGATACTTCATTATGATGTCATGAAGCCAAGTGAGATAATTTGAGAATTCTCTAAAAATTGTGGAATATCATACAAATAAAGAGTATCATTACTATTCTTATAGAAATATAATAATTTAGAGATTGGGTTGGCTCATGTATATTGGAAATAATGGGATTATTTATTTCAATCAAGGCAGCTTCTTTTGTCACTTTTTATTTGAGGAATTGTACAACTCAGAAAAATGCACAAATCAATGGACAATTTGAATTATCAAAAAATGAACACACCCATGAAATCCCCACCAAGGTCAAGAAATAGAAAGTTTCCAGCACCCTAATTTTCACTTTGTACCCATTCTGATTACCCGCTCTTCTTCTTCTTCTTCCCCAAAAGTAATCACCATACTGACATCTAATGCCATAGATTAGTTTTGCCTCCTTTTAGACTTTCTCTAAATGAAATTATACAATATGTACTCTTTTCTATTTGACTTCCTTTGTTCACTAACTTTTGTGAGGTTAATCTCTTTTATGTAACAGCAGTTTACCAATTTCATTGCTGTATAGAAGTCATATGCTGTATGTACTACTATATGAATATTTTCAACATATTTATACATTTTTCTGATGACGGATGGACATTAGGTTGTTTCCAGTTTGGGACTACAGAAAATAATACTGACATGAACATTATCATAAATGTCTTTTGCTGTACCTGTATATGCATTTCTATTGAATGTACACCTTGAAGTGAATTTTCCAGCTTATAGGTCTAGTGTGTGTTCAAATTTAGTAGATAATGCCAGTTTCACCAATGGTTTTATCAGTTTTCATTATTATCATCTGGTAAAGGAGTTCTAGTTGCCATGCAGCCTTGCCAACTCTTTATAACATCAGTCTTTTTCACTTTAACCATTTTGGTGAGTGTGCAGTGACAAATCATTAACATCTTTATTTGCATTTTCCTGAATAACATCACTTTCACCTGTCTTGCCAGGAGTAGAACTCCAGTTTTCTGGTATAACTGTTTCTTGTAATCACAAAGAATCAATCCATCTCTATGGGGACAACTTGTTTTCCTCCTTGGGTGAGGGATTTGAGTAGTCAAGGATTGGGTTTATGTATATTTATTGTCATATTCAGTAGGTTTTACCTTGGAAATTTGTCTCTGCAAGTTTTTTAAAAAACATGGTTGGAAAAAAAGGGGGGGGGGAAGCAGGGAGCTATTTCAAGAGGTCTATATGTAATAAGAAAAAAAAGGCATAGAGGCTCTCAAGATGGCTTACCAAAGGCTCTTGAGTTTAGCCTTCCTGCTTCCTCAAATCCCTTTTCTAATGACACAAGAAATAAAATGATAAAAATAAATCCATAACAGCACTTGAAAGCTTGGTGGTATGCTACTAAAAACCAGAATAGTGAAGAATTCCTGGAAGATATTATAAAACAAGTGGGACAAGATTGACAGTCAAACCTAACAAAGCTGAAGAACTATAAATCGCAGGCAGCCAAAGAGGAGCTCAAAATAGATGAGTTTTTCAAGCACCAAATCACATAAAAAACAAAAGGAGTAGAGTGTGAGAGATGGTGCTGGCCATGGGACCTGTCCAGGTAATTAAATAAAGAATGCTTAAACGGCTATGTCAGGAATACTTTCCACCTCCAAATTATTGAATCTCACATTTGCTCCCAAGTACAGAGATGTAGAATGAGAATTCCATGACTGGACTGAACTTCTGGGTTGGAAAAGTTGAGCCTTGTACCTTGGAGAACAAGCTACACTCATTATAACGGGTGTATGCGGTGTATGCAATCCCCCAGTCAAATCTGGAGGAAGATTTGATCACCCTTTCACCAGCAGAAAGGGTGATCCTTCTGAGCCCATTTTTTTTTTAAGTAAAGCCTTTGGAAGACCTGAAACTTGTAGAGGAAATAACTAAAGGACTGAAGTTCATTATGGGTGCTTCCTTTGGTGACAGGACCCGTCTCTGTGCTTAAGGTGACCATTTAATTTCTTGCCCAAACCATGACACTTCTGAGCATGAGCAGGGGCAGTGTTAATCATTTTGCTTGTATAAAAGACTTAAACCAAGGCTGTCTAAAGTGATCATGGATATGTGGTCACGCCTACCTATGCCACTCCTGTACAGAAATGGGCAGAAATAGTGCAGTCATATTTCCTCATGTTTGATGAATGGGTCGAATATGCTTACTTACTGCTCAACCAGAAAATATGAAAATTCTGATCAAAACAAAACAAAAAAAGTGACAAAAACAACTTTTTTGTGATAATCAGAAAGAACTGAACATAGATATTTGGGCATTAGATTATATTAAGTAATCACTGTTAATTTGGTTGGGTTTAATAGTTGTTTTTCAATTACTTTTTTAAAGTCCTCATCTGTTACACTAACATGAGGAGCATTTATAAATGAAATTAGATGAATCCTGGATTTGTTTTAATACATTCTAGTGAGAAGCTGGAGTAGTGGGAGAAGGGAGTGCAGAATAGCTGAAATCAAATTGGCAATATATTAGTATTTGTTGCAGCTGCATGATGAATAATTGGAGGTTTATTGTACTGTTATATCTACTTTGGTGCATGTTTGAAAATTCCATAATAAAATTTTTGTGTCAACATAAGAATTATTTGAGCTTAAACTCACAAGAAAAATAGTACATGGAAAAAATCATAGCCACAAAATTTAGAAATCAGAATGTGTGATAAATGTTTAGAAATCACAGGAAGATAAATCCTAATATAGCAGTGAACAAATCTGAAAAATAATCTAATCTGCACAATATACACTTAAAAACATGTAACTTGGGGGACCATTTACATGTAGAAGTACACACAAATGTGGAGTAAGACAAGGAGGATTAACAGTCTATTTGAGAATCAATTAGACTTCAATACTTCTTCTTCCATGCCGATCAGCCAAAGGTCTGTGTCATTTTCACCCCTGCGGACCACCAGAGATTTTATTGGAGTATAATGCAGAGCTTCTCAGGATTGGGAAATACCAATACCAGGCATCTGAAGCAGGTAGTCCATACTAAAAACAGAGAAACTAAGTAAAAGTTTATACATTTATTGAAATTCCCAGTCTTTTCTCCCTCTCAGCTCTGAGGATGCTGGAAGCCAAGCTTATACCATCCAGACAGTGGAAGGTTTTTGTCTAGAGAATCTCAACTAGTCACAAGAAAAAAAGATCTAAATGTATTGACTTGAGATCCCCAGTGGGCCAGCCTAATAAGAGCAATTTTAAATTAAACCTACAATCAATAAGTCACATACACGAACACATACCTATAAATAATATGCACAAACATTTCAATCAGTTTTTTAGTGCCCAATCTTTATATGTGAATATATCCCCAAAAATCACCAGACATCTGAGGACAATCTCTAACATGAAAGACAAGTCAAAACAAGCCAACATTAAAAAGCAACTTGAAGAAAACAGAATCTATGCAGGGAGAGGGAAGAAAAATAATTATTAATAATTACAGAGAAAAAAAGAGGAGCTATTTCATCTATGACATAAGAAATGCCATCTCCACAAAAAGAATAATCAGAGAACAAGAAAGAGATCTTTGAAATTTAAAATATTAAAGTAAAAATTAAATAAAAATATTAAATGACAATATTTTAAAAACTAGATATAAAATAGAAAAGATAAGAAAATTATAGGACTAGAATAGGAGGTACAATATCCTCCAAATAAGAGATGCCAAACCGTAACGGAGAAAAAGAAAAAAATTAAATAAAAAAAATTTTTTTCAATAGAATTTCCCGAATTGAAAGATCTAAAATTCCATTTGAAGGGACCCACTGAGTGATCAACACAATGGATGAATACATATACAAATTACATATCACAGTGAACTTTCAGAATATTAGGGACAAAGAGAAGATTCTACAAGAGTTCCAGAATTAAAAAAGATAACATAAAATAACTAGAATAAAAATGCTTTATCCTCCTCCAGGAAGTACTAGATACAAGAACATAAAAGAACAATGCATTTAAAATTCTGTGAGAAAATGATCTCCAAACTAGATTTGCTTATCTAACCAAACTATCAATAAAAATAAAGATATTTTAGACATGCAAGTTATTAAACAATTTACCTCCAACGTACCATTTCTCAGGTAATCACTGGAAGATATGTTCCACTAGAAGGAGGATATAAACCAAAGAAGAAGAATATTTGGGATTAACTCAAGTGGGAAGCAAAAAGAATTCCATGAAAAAAACTATGAAACTGATATCCAGAAAATCAATACAGATTGAAGCGGGGCAAAATGCTAAAGGAGAGATATCATCAGGAAAATGAAATTGTCACATCCTATATAAACATACAAAATAACAAAACAAGCATAATATGGACTTCAGGAAGTTTTTTTTCAAGCTTAAAAAAGGGTAATCTCATATGTAATAACACATCACCAATATCCCATTCTCTTTTCTTTCCACATCCCATAAGTCATACAAAGAAAGAACAAAAACTGCATGTTATCACCTATATGTGGAATCGAAAAAATAAAACAAACTAGTGAATATAATAAAAAAGAAACAGACACATAGATATAGAGAGCAAACCAGTGGTTGCCAGTAAGGAGAGGGAAGCCAGGGAGTAGGAAGATAGGGGTAGGGAATTAAGAGGCACAAACTACTATGTATAAAATAAATGAGCTACAAAGATATATTGTGCTGCACAAGCAATAAAGACAATATTTTACAACTATAAATGGAATATAATCTTCAAAAATTGTGAGTCACTATATTGTACACCTGAAACTTATATAACATTATAAATCAACTATACTTCAATTTAAAAAAAAAAAATTCCACATCCCAATATTCTTGCAGATAGACAGGCCATGAAACTTGTCTGGACCAATGAAATATAAGCAAGAGTGGCATATACATAATCACTTCTGGTCTGAAGCAATGAAAAGACCCTGGATTTTCTTTATTTTTCACATCTTTATTGGACTATAAATGCTTTACAATGTTGTGTTAGTTTCTACTGTACAACAAAGTGAATCAGCTATATGTATACATATATATCCCCATATACCCTCCCTCTTGAGTCTCCCTCCCACTCTCCCTATCCCATCCCTCTAGGTCATCACAAAGCACCAAGATGATCTCCCTGTGCTATGCATCAGCTTCCCACTAGCTATCTATTTTACATTTGGCAGTGTATATATGTCAGTGCTACTCTCTCACTTCATCCCAGCTTTCCCTTCCCCCCAACCATGCTCTCAAGTCCATTCTCTACGTCTGCATCTTTATTCCTGTCCTGCCACTAGGTTCTTCAGTACCGCTTTTTAAAATTCCATATATATGCATTAGTATACAGTATTTGTTGTTCTCTTTCTGACTTAATTCACTCTGTATGACAGACTCTAGGTCCATCCACCTCACTAAAAATAACTTAATTTCATTCCTTTTTATGGTGGAGTAATATTCCATTGTATATATGTGCCACATCTTCCTTATCCATTCATCTGTTGATGGACATTTAGGTTATTTCCATGTCCTGGCTATTGTAAACAGTGCTGCAGTGAACATCGTGGTACATGTAGCTTTTTGAATTATGGTTTTCTCAGGGTATATGCCCAGTATTGGGATTGCTGGGTCATATGGTAGTTCTATTTTTGTTCTTAAAAGAACCTCCATACTGTTCTCCATAGTGGCTGTATCAATTTACATTCCCACCAACAGTGCAGGAGGGTTCCCTTTTCTCCACACCCTCTCCAGCATTTATTGTTTGTAGATTTTTTGATGATGGCCATTCTGATCAGTGTGAGGTGATACCTCAGTGTGGTTTTGATTTGCATTTCTCTAATGATTAGTGATGTTGAGCATCTTTTCATGTATTTGTCGGCCATCTGTATGTCTTCTTTGGAGAAATATCTATTTAGGTCTTCTGCCCATTTTTGGATTGGGTTGTTTGTCTTTGTGATATTGAGGTGCATGAGCTGCTTGTATGTTTTGGAGATTAATCCTTTGTCAGTTGTTTCATTTGCAAATATTTTCTCCCATTCTGAGGGTTGTCTTTTAGTCTTGTTTATGGTTCCCTTTGCTGTGCAAAAGCTTTTAAGTTTCATTAGGTCCCATGTGTTTGTTTTTGTTTTTATTTCCATTTCTCTAGGATGTGGGTCAAAAAGGATCTTGCTGTGATTTATGTCACAGTGTTCTGCCTATGTTTTTCTCTAAAAGTTTTATAGTGTCTGGCATTACATTTAGGTTTTTAATCCATTTTGACTTTACTTTTGTGTATGGTGTTAGGGAGTGTTCTAATTTCATTCTTTTACATGTAGCTGTCCAGTTTTCCCAGCACCACTTATTGAAGATGCTGTCTTTTCTCCATTTTATATTCTTGCTTCCTTTATCAAAGATAAGGTGACCATATGTGCATGGGTTTATCTTGGCTTTCTATCCTATTCCATTGATCTATATTTCTCTTTTTGTGCCAGTACCATACCCTCTTGATTACTGTAGCTTCGTAGTAGTCTGAAGTCAGGGAGCCTGATTCCTCCAGCTCTGTTTTTCTTTCTCAAGGTTGCTTTGGCTATTCGGGGTCTTTTGTGTTTCCACACAAATTGTGAAATTTTTTGTTCTAGTTCTGTGAAAAATGCCATTGGTAATTTGATAGGGATTGCATTGAGCCTGTAGATTGCTTTGGGTAAAATAGTCATTTTCACAATTTTGATTCTCCCAATCCAGGAGCATGGTGTATCTCTCCATCTGTTTATGTTAACTTTGATGTCTTTCATCAGTGTTTTATAGTTTTCTGAGTACAGGTCTTTTGCCTCCTTAGGTAGGTTTATTCCTAGGTATTTTATTCTTTTTGTTGCAGTGGTAAATGGGAATGTTTCCTTAATTTCTCTTTCTGATCTTTCATTGTTAGTGTATAGGAATGCAAGAGATTTCTGTACATTACTTTTCTATCATGCAACCTTACCAAATTCATTGATTAGTTCTAGTAGCTTTCTGGTGGTATCTTTAGGATTTTCTATGTATAGTATCATGTCATCTGCAAACAGTGACAGTTTTACTTCTTCTTTTCCAATTTGTATTCCTTTTATTTCTTTTTCATCTCTGACTGCTGTGGCTAAAACTTCCAAAACTATGTTGAATAATAGTGGTGAGAGTGGACATCCTTGTCATGTTCCTGATCTTAGTAGAAATGGTTTCAGTTTTTCACCACTGAGGACAATGTTGGCTGTGGGTTTGTCATATATGGCCTTTATTATGTTGAGGAAAGTTCCCTCTATGCCTACTTTCTGCAGGGCTTTTATCATAAATGGGTGTTGAATTTTGTCGAAAGCTTTCTCTGCATCAATTGAGATGATCATATGGTTTTTCTCCTTCAATTTGTTAATATGGTGTATCACGTTGATTGATTTGCGTATATTGAAGAATCCTTGCATTCCTGGGATAAACCCCACTTGATCATGGTGTATGATCCTTTTAATGTGCTGTTGGATTCTGTTTGCTAATATTTTGTTGAGGATTTTTGCATCTATGCTCATCAGTGATATTGGTCTATAATTTTCTTTTTTTGTGACATCTTTGTCTGGTTTTGGTATCAGGGAGATGGTGGCCTTGTAGAATGAGTTTGGGAGGGTTCCTCCCGCTACAATTTTTTGGAAGAGTTTGACAAGGATGGGTGTTAGCTCTTCTCTATATGTTTGATGGAATTCGCCTGTGAAGCCATCTGGTCCTGGACTTTTGTTTGTTGGAAAATTTTTAATTACAGTTTCAATTTCATTACCTGTGATTGGTCTATTTATATTTTCTAATTCTTCCTGGTTCAATCTTGGAAGGTAGTAGTTTTCCAAGAATTTGCCCATTTCTTCCAGGTTGTCCATTTTATTTGCATATAGTTGCCTGTAGGAGTCTCCTATGATCTTTTGTATTTCTGCGGTGTCAGTTGTAATCTCTCCTTTTTCATTTCTAATTTTATTGATTTGAGTCTTCTCCCTTTTTTTCTTGATGACTCTGGCTAAACATTTATCAATTTTGTTTATCTTCTCAAAGAACCAGCTTTTAGTTTTATTAATCTTTGCTATTGTTTTCTGTTTCTATTTCATTTATTTTTGCTCTGATCTTTATGATTTCTTTCCTTGTACTAACTTTGGGTTTTCCTTGTTCTTCTTTTTCTACTTGCTTTAGGTGTAAGGTTAGATTGTTTGAGATTTTTCTTGTTTCTTGAGGTGAGCTTGAATTGCTATGAACCTCCCTCTTAGAACTGATTTTTCAGCGTCCCTTAGGTTTTGAATCGGCTTTTTTTGTTGTCATTTTTTTTAGGTATTTTTTGATTTCCTCTTTGATTTCTTCAGTGATCTCTTGGTTATTTAGCAGCACAGTGTTTAGCCTCCATGCATCTGTGTTTTTTACTGTTTTTTTCCTGTAATTGATTTCTAATCTCATAGTGTTGTGGTCGGAAAAGATGCTTGATACAATTTCAATTTTCTTCAATTTTCCAAGGCTTGATTTGTGACCCAGGATGTGATCTATTCTGGAGAACATTTCATGTGCACTTGAGAAGAAAGTGAATTCTTCTGTTTTCGGGTGGAATGTCCTAAAAATATCAGTTAAGTCTATCTGGTCTATTGTGTCATGTAAAGCTTGTGTTTCCTTATTTATTTTCTGTCTGGATGATCTGTCTATTGGTGTAAGTGGGGTGTAAAAGTCCCCCACTACTATTGTGTTACTGTCAATTTCTCCTTTTAAGGCTGTTAGCATTTGCCTTATGTATTGAGGTGCTCCTATGTTGGGTACATAAATAGTTATAATTGTTATGTTTTCTTCTTGGATTGATCCCTTGATCATTATGTAGTGTCCTTCCTTATATCTGGTAACAGTCTTTATTTTAAGGTCTATTTTATCTGATATGAGTATTGCTACTCCAGCTTTCTTGTGATTTCCATTTGCATGCAATATCTTTTTCCATCCCCTCACTTTCAGTCTGTATGTGTCCATAGGTCTGAAATGGGTTTCTTGTAGACAGCATATATACAGGTCTTGTTTTTGGATCCATTTAGCCACTCTGTGTCTTTTGGTTGGAGCATTTAATCCATTTACATTCAAGGTGATTATTGATATGTATGTTCTTAATACCATTTTCTTAACTGATTTGGGTTTGTTCTTGTGGGTCTTTTCCTTCTCTTGTGTTTCCCACTTAGAGAAATTCCTTTAGCATTTGCTGTAAAGCTGGTTTAGTGGTGCTGAATTCTCATACCTTTTGCTTGTCTGTTAAGTTTTTGATTTCTCCATTGAATCTCAATGAGATCCTTGCCAAATAGAGTAATCTTGGTTGTAGGTTTTTCCCTTTCATCATTTTAAATATGTCCTACCACTCTCTTCTGGCTTGCAGAGTTTCTGCTGAAAGATCAGTTGTTAACCTTATGGGGATTCCCTTGTATGTTATTTGTTGCTTTTCCCTTGCTGCTTTTAATATTTTTTCTTTGTATTTAATTTTTGATAGTTTGATTAATGTGTGTCTTGGTGTGTTTCTCTTTGGGTTTATCCTGTATGGGACTCTCTGTGCTTCATTGATTTGATTGACTATTTCCTTTCCCATGTTAGGGAAGTTTTCGACTATAATCTCTTCAAATATTTTCTCAGACCCTTTCTTTTTCTCTTCTTCTTCTGGGACCCCTATAATTCGAATGTTGGTGTGTTTAATGTTGTCCCAGAAGTCTCTGAGACTGTCCTCAGTTCTTTTCATTCTTTTTTCTTTATTCTGCTCTGCGGTAGTTATTTCCACTATTGTATCTTCCAGGTCACTTATCCGTCCTTCTGCCTCAGTTATTCTTCTACTGGTTCCTTCTAGAGTATTTTTAATTTCAGTTATTGTGTTGTTCATCACTGTTTGTTTGCTCTTTAGTTCTCCTCCATCCTTGTTAAATGTTTCTTGTATTTTCTTCATTCTGTTTCCGAGATTTTGGATCATCTTTACTATCATTACTATGAATTCTTTTTCAGGTAGTTTGTCTATTTCAACTTCATTTATTTGGTATTGTAGGTTTTTACCTTGCTCTTTCGCCTGTCACATATTTTTTTGTTGTTTCTTTTTTTTTTTTTTTTGACGGGTGGGGCTGTATTCCTGTGTTACTGGTTGTTTGGTCTGAGGTGTCCAGTACTGGAGTTTGCAGGCAGTGGATATAGCCGGGTCCTTGTGCCAAGATGAGGACCTCCAGGTGGCCACACTCCCATTAATATTCCCTGGGGTCTGAGGTTTTCTGTTAGTCTAGCAGTTTGGACTCAGAGCTCCCACCACAGGAGCTTGGGCCCAACCTCCAGCCTGGGAACCAAGATCCTGCAAGCCATGTGATGAGGCTAAAAAAAAAAAAAAAGGAGCAGTACAATAACAAAGAATAAAAAACAAAATAAAATTAGAAAGATAAAAAATATACTAGGAAAAATTAAAATGTAACTGAAACAACTGCAACAAGGTAAAACAAAACCACTACAGAAAAAAGAAAAAAAAGGGGGCAGGGGGGAACAAGCCAAAACGAGCAGAACAATAACAAAGCATAAAGAATAAAATAAAATTAGACAAATAAAAGATTTATTTGAAAAAGCAAAACTATAAATGAATCAACAACAATGAATCAACAGCAAGGCTAAACAGAACCCCAATCTAAAAGAGGAAAAAAGAAAAAAAAAAAAAATCCTTGGCCACGGGGGCAGAGTTTAGGCAGAGATGGAACTTAGGCAGGGGTGGGCTTTAGGGCAGGACCTAGCGGGGCGGCGGGGTGATGTTCGAGCGTGAGGCGGGGCCTAGGCTCAGGACCCACTCAGCCAGAACAGGACTTGGGGGCGGGGCCTAGGCAGCGACGTTCAAACTTGGGGCGGGGCCTCTGCTTAGGACTTGTCCAGAAGCGGAGAGGCAGCATTGCCAAACGGGGACCTCCAGAGTGTGGAGTTCAGGAGTTTGGAGGTGAGGACCTGGGTAGGGGTGTGTGGGTGGGGTTTAGGCTTAGCACGGTTGGAGGGGGTCTCAGAGGGGCTTTCCGAGTGTAGAGGTGGGGCCCTGGGCGGGGGGTGTAGGGGCGGGGCTTAGGCTCCGTGCGGCAGGAGGGAGGCTCCGAGGGCAGAGGATTAGGCCCGGGAGCCCAACAGGCTCCACAGTGCCTTAGTGGACAGGGTAAGCGCTGGCCGCTTTCCCTTCCATTCCTCCATGTCCACCCCCCATCTCCCACAGGGTCTCCCCCATTCCCGCTGGACCCCTAACCGTGGGTTGTCCTGCTGGGTGTCCCTCCCCCAGCTGCCCCTGAGGGGTGCCGGTCCTGGAGGTCCAGCCTTTACTTTTGCTCCCGCTTACCTCCCTCCCACTCCCTCAGGACCTGTGTGGCTGGAGGGGGCCTAGCTGGGCAGAGGATCAGGCCCAGGATCTCAGCAGGGAAGTGGGCAGGGAAATCTGGCCACGCTCCCTTTCGATCTTCTGCCCTCCCAATGGTCCCCCAATTTCCCCCTTCGGGCGTGGGATCCCTTCCCCTCCCCCAGCCACCCCTCAGGGGCAGCAGTCCTGTCCCACTTCCACTTCTCCCCCCTCACTCCCCCCACACCCCATGTCCTACCCAGTCACTGGGGGTTCCTCCCGTCCCCTTAGGTGTCCGTGGTCCCCCACCGGTGCCTGGTAGGTACCCTAGTTCACCCCTGGATTTTCTACTCCATTCTCTCTCCTTTGCCTTAGATTGTTAACTGAGCTGGTACAGCCACAAAATGAGAACATTGTGGACTGCTGGGCCAGTGCACAAAGGACAACTGCCCAGGAGAGTCACTTAATCCTGGAGTGGACTTTGCATGAGCAAAAGCCACTGGGATTCTGGCGTTGTTCATTACTGTGATACGAACATGTGTGAATGAATACATGTTCATAATAATAAAAACAGTCATTATTGTTCTATCCAAAAATATAACTATATGGCAGGGATAGAAAATGTGTTTTTTGAGAGCACTGTGTGGGGTGCAGGAGCTAGGTGGAGAAGTTGGGTGTCAAAGAGAACAAAAGTCTCCTTTTCCACAGTGGAAAGTCAATGAATAGTGCCTAAAATTAAAAAAAAAAAAAAAAAAAAAGTAATAGAAGTATGTCTTGTCTTCAGCTTTGGACCTTACTTTCTTTTTTTGCCACAAAGGAAAAGCCCCTCTTGATAAGCACATCAATCGAGGACATACACTGAGTCTTATTTTCATTGGTTTGAGTACAAAAGTTCAGGTCCTTGACAATGGTCAAAAGTCTTTAGTCAATTATACTTGAGTGGCTTCCCTGACACACAGTGGTGTGGAGGTGAAGAGGTAAGTAGGAGGACATTCCCAACAGCCAAATATGGGTTTCCTTATAGAACCCCCTTACCACAGGTAATTCAAGGGACAATATTCATCCGATGTGAGCTGAGACAAAAAATACTACCCTCTCCTTATTTTGGAGTTGGGACTAAAAGACCCTCAGTTTAGCATGGTCTGTTTTTTGTTGGTGGTGTTTGTTTGTTTTAAGACAGCGTGATCCTAGGAGCTGTGAGGTATTTATATTCCCCACGGTGCTGACCAAATAACAAGTCTGTGTGAAACATGAGAAAAGAAAACAGATGCACAGAGATATGTCCCCAGTCTTTATAACACCCCAGTTTCTAGTCCTGTGAAACACATCTTCTTATATATGTAAACTAACTCAATTCTTTTCCATACTTGGAGCCACAGAGTTGTGACTGTTAAAACTATGCTTATCAACTAGGACCTAAAAAGGCAGCTTAATTCTCTCCTTTGCACATTAAAATATACATGCCTTAGGTAGTTAGAGGGAAAGACCTCATGCAAATACTCTCCTTTGCCTAGACACTTATGTTTCTCTGACAGCTGTGCACATTTTATAATTGGCCTCTGGTCTTTCTTTAGAGGGTACAGAAAACTTTGTTTAGGGAGCAGTGTGGAACTAACGGAAGAATTCGAATCTTGAACTGGATGATTTCACCAGTGTCTCCTGCTTCCCTGTAGGTCACTTATTCACAACACAAAGTTTTACAGGATATGGAAAAAAAAAACACCATCCCTCTCTGACATTTATATATTTTAGTAGAGGAGACTCACATTAATTATCTGTTTCCCCACCTCTAGGAACTGCTGAAATCCTTTTGCTGACAGCGTCAGCCTGGGTTTATAGCATCCCGCTCTCCTGGAAGACAGAAGGAACATCAAATGCATTATACTACCAAGGGGACATAAGCTAATAAAGAAAAATGATTAATCGATATTTGTGTGCAACACACTGAAACAAAGAGGGTCTGCATTAGCTCCAGAGTGTAAACCATTTTGTAGAAAGAGCACTTTTGAATCCACTTCGTCATTCTTGATTTAGCAAATGTGAACTTTTCTTCTTTCTCAGCTAACAGCCAAAATAATTAACACAGAGTTTACATGAACTGGGAAAGTGCTGTGTTGAGAAAAAAAGAGACATTGTACAAGCCCTGTGGCCAAGCAGCTTGCTGCCAGAAATAGAACTGTGAACATCAGTCTGATGGAAACGCTGCCATGTGGAGTAAAGGTGACTGAGCCTTGGAAATCAGCTCAGCGTTTCCCGTATTCACACCCTGTGCGAGGTTCTCTGAGTAGCCCATCAGCAGAAGTAAGGCGGATAGGACCAGCTTTTCGTTAAAAATCTTAGATGAAATAAATTAGTTATTTAAATCAACATTAAGGAGTACAGTAAAACAGAAAAAAAAATAGATTTCAAGTACTTCATTTGACACTGTCCATTCTAAATTCATAACAAAGCTAAGTATTTTAAGCTTGTTATACTTCTGCCTTTTGAACTAAAACGGACCCATAAGATCACATGGCTCCTCGTTCTTGCTTTAGATGGCAGAGGAAGAGGATGGTTGTAAAGGTTAAGTACGGGTCCAATTTAAGTAGCAGGAGAGAGTATCAACACTAGTCTTCCTGGTTCCTGATTAGCGCTCCCTCCACCAGACTGTGCTTCAAGTAAAATCTGTAAGAGTGGGCTTCCCTGGTGGCGCAGTGGTTGAGAGTCTGCCTGCCAATGCAGGGGACACGGGTTCCAGCCCTGGTCTGGGAAGATCCCACATGCCACGGAGCGGCTAAGCCCGTGAGCCACAACTGCTGAGCCTGCGCGTCTGGAGCCTGTGCTCCGCAACAAGACAGGCCGCGATAGTGAGAGGCCCGCGCACCGCGATGAAGAGTGGCCGCCACTTGCCGCAGCTAGAGAAAGCCCTCGCACAGAAACGAAGACCCAACACAGCCAATAAATAAATTAAAAAAAAAAAAAAAAAGATTAAAAGCCTAAAAATGAACTAAGTTTAAAAAAAAAAAAAAAATCTGTAAGAATCCCAGCATGATAATGGGAATAATGTCACACATGAGGAGACTGGTGGTCTCTGGGGAATATCGACTTCCCACTTGTTAGAAGGCAATTTTTCTTTTCCAAAGAGGCAATGATGGCCTTCTTTTTCAAAGTAATTCACAGGTGCAAACGTGTAAACTTCGAGCAAAGCGCTAAGGCAAGTGTATTGCCTAAGCAGGAAAAAGAAAGGGCACAAGCAAAATCAGGTGATTTTATGTACACATTTTATCCTCTGGAGTGTAAATATCTTGATGACCCTTAAAAAAAAAAATCAGTCTTCTTGTCACCACAATTGAACTGCAACTCCATTACAGAATCAATACTCCTGCTAGCAAATATCCCTTCTGAAAACAGCCTTGCTACACAAATTAAAACAGTTTGCAGAGGGAGAAGTGGTAATTCTGGGAAACTTGGGGAAAATAATGACCTCAAAATGGAATTCATTTAATAGACCGAACCGGGACTGCGTAGGTTGGGGTGTGGCTTGAAGGGGGTGGGGATGGCTTACATTACGATGAAATTTTTAATAAAAGCAGGACATAAACATTTTGGTTTCAAGACAGAGGATACAATGATCAAATGGATCTTTTCTCCAAATAAATACCGTTATGCTACATTTTCATGGTCAATAGGGCTCCATTTGTAGGTGCCCCTCGTCTCAAAAACCAATTTTGCTTATCTGTTTTCTCCTCCTTACACATAGCTCAAAAGCTGTAACAGATTCGGGGAAATAGATGACCCAGTCACAAATGCTCACTTCTCCAGGGACTTGCCTTTAAATTGACCTTGAGCTTCCAAAACCAAAAAGAGCATTTATGTACCTCAGGAAAGTATTAAATCTGGAAAAAAATAAATGAAAAGGAAGGCAGGATAGGCAGAGTTGGACAAAGCAAAAAGACTCAAGTTAGACAGCCAAACCAGTAGATAAGAATGCACAACCCCCATCGAGCTGCTGATTCGTTATGGGGCGTTAAGTGATTACAGGAAATGTCTGTTTAGATTAATGCCACACAATCATCAGTCTTTTATAAGAAATTTTAAAATGTGGACTTGGCCAACTTTTTATGTGTCTTTTTATTTCTGCTCTTTTCATATGGAAGATTTTGTTGGTGTTGCGGTGGGAGAGAAAGAAGGGCCTGAGGTTCAGCCCAGTAGTGGATGCATCAAGGAAAATCTGATTGTTTACTAATGAATTTTAATGTACTGAGATAGCACCTTTTTTCTAAGTCCTTGGCCTCTCGAGAGGAAACACACAACTGTGTGGTGATATTAGTGGGATTACTGGCTACGGTGAACAAACTGAAACTGAGCCTCTGTGTGACTTGTGGCATAAATAAAAACCAGTGCTGTCACGGGAGGGAAATTCCCACAGTTAATGCTCAGTGGCCTGTGTAGGGTGCACCAGTTTTTAAAACTCCAACTGCCACCTACCGATGAGGACTATTTTAAGAAGTATGAAAAGGTAAAGAAAAAGCAAGGCTAAAGTTGGATTTTGCTACGACCATCTGAAATGAACATATAACCACACTTTTTGAAAGGTAGAACAGGATATAATAATTATAGCTTAGACTTATCTAGTACTTTCCAGGTGCTATGGATGGTGTGGCAGGTTAAAGATGGCTACAAATTCTTTGACATATCTGGAAAGGTGGGCTCTATAACTCCTTCCTGAATCTGAGCTGGTTCTTTGATAACTCTGACTACTTGAATATGGCAAAAGCATCTCTGTGTTAGTTTCTGGACCCAGACTCTAAGGAGCCATCAGGTGCTATTTCCTCTTTCTTAGAACACTCTGTCTGGGAGCCCTGAGCCTCCACATAAGAAATCTAATTATCCTGCAAGACTAAATCTAAAGACATAACATAGGAGCTCTGTTCTATGGGCCCAGACTTCCACTGATCCCACCACATGACAGACATGTGAGTGAAGCCACTTGGAGCCCTCACTGCCCACTCCTGCACTTTTCCTGCCTAGCTCATCCACCAGCTAGAAACCACCAAGTGACTTCAGCTGATGAGTCAGCAGAATAAAGTAGAAGAATTACCTCACTGAGATCTGCCCATGTTCCTGACCCACAAAATTGTGAGATATCACAAAATGGTTGCTTTTCAAAAGCACCAAGTACTGAGGTGAACATCAGAAAACATAATATACAAGCTCTTTACATTTGTTAACCTATTTAATCCTCATAACAGGCTAATCCTGTAGGGAATACTGTTTGCCCAGTTTTAGAGATAAGCCTGAAGAAACTAAAGTTTATGAGAGTAAGTAACTTGCCCATAACCACATTGCTAGTAAAGGGCAGAGCAAGGATTCAAGTTCAAGCAGTCTGATGCCAGAATCTATACTCTTAGACATGATATTTTCCCCATCTATCCTTAAAAAATTAAATAAAATTACCAATCAATAAACATTCATGAAGTGCTTTGAAATATTGTAAAGCACTCTGTTAGGTGTAATATAACAGGGGAGGCATGACTACAAACATTTGTATAGCAATCCAAGTTAATAAAAGAGACACATTCTCTGATCCCCAGCTCAAAATAAACGGCCTTCCGTAATCTATCCCCCTCCTTTCCAGTTGTTTCTATCGTATCCTTTATAGCTTAACCCTATCTAAAATCATCTTATTCAGTTGCTTATTGCCTCTCTCCCCTTTTGGAACTTAAGCTCAGTGGAGCTGGTATGGTATGGCTTGAAAACCCTTATACTGCTAGATTTATTTTATTCAGTAAAAATTATGAACTAAATGTTGAATAAATTCTCTCATCCTCTTTAGGCTAGGTTCTTAGCTCTAAAATCCTAAAGGTATTCAGGCTAACATATGGAAATGTTGAAGAAAATGGCCCAGAAGAAATCTCAAGGGTCATTTCTCCCCTTTCCAGGAAAAGCATTTTAGCTAGAGCAAGTGTTCTTAACGTGAGATCAGTAGGTAAGATTCATATAGCCTATAGGTCCTTTAAAATGGTACCAAAAACATAGGTATATGAATGTGTGTGCATTCATCTTGGGAAAGGGACCATACTTTTATCATATTATCAAAAGAATCCTAAATTCAAAAGTATAACAAGCTGGGGGTTTTTTTAAAGAAATGTTTCTCACTTTTTTTCACTGTCATCGATCAAGAAATACATTTTTCATAAGGATCCGGTATGTGGGCTTGCACACACACAGAGAAAAAAAAATGGAAACAAAATTTTCATGAGACTATTTTCTCTCATTTCATGCAGTGCACTCTGATATTTTCTATTTTATTTTATTCTACTTCATATTTGAAATGCTGGTCTTGACCCACAAAATTTATTTCATAACTCACTAGTGAAAAACACTTGTTAATAGTGACAGTTGAGACATTTTGTTTGTTTTTTACCAATTTTAGCTCTTCTTATAGATGAGGTGTTAGAACCAGTTAAGAGGAGGAAATATAGCATCTTGGCAGACATATCTGAAGGCAGATGTGAGCTTGTGAACTTCTCAATCATACTGTGTAGCTGTTAGTGCCCACTCCCCTTTGGGTAAGTTCCACATTCAGAAAATGCACTCCCATAAGTATAATATAAGATATGGCTCTGCGAGTGTGGATATGCATATCCATTTGCATGCCATTGGGCTTCCAGGGTTGGAGGGGCAAGGTGGAGAGGGTGAGGAGTAGATAGTTTGATCTTTCACAAAGGAAGTTCTTTGATAGCATATCCTGTGGTGAATCTACAAGTTACCTACAGAACTTCACGCAGTATCCTGTGGGTACAGTGAATAGGAAGGCAGCCAGTACAGCAAAAGATCACTGCACTGTGAATCAAAAGAAGTGGGGTGAGTCTTAGTTCTACCACTTGGGCAAGTTACACAAACTCTTTGCGCTTCAACTCCTTATTCTCTACAATGATAAAAATAAAGGAACTCTGTTTACCTAACAAGATTATGGCGAAGAGCAAAAAAACAATGACCGAAGCCAGGGATTTTCTATTATTTTCTCCTGAAACTAGTTCCCACGAGTTGAGAATAATTTCAATTAATCTTGTAGTTATTTGCAGAAAATCCATATTCATTCAATAAATGTCTTTTTTCAGACTAATAATTGTACAACCTCCTTAGTCTATATTTTAAGCATTTTACTTCCTGACTGCTGACTCCTTTTCTTCTAGCTCACTCACTCCGTCTTCTCAAGAGAAGAAGGACTTTAATTTCCTCAAAATCTTACTAGCAAGGAGCAGCACCCTGGGATGGTGAGAAGTAGAGTTTAATAAGAGGGATTACAGGTAGTGGAATAGAGATTTAATGACATAGAGGCAGATTTGGTATGGTAGAAAAATTTGGACTTTCTGGAGTCAGAAAGCCCATTGTTTGAACCTCAGACACCTTAATTCACTACTTATGTGTTATGGACTGAATTGTGCCTCCTCTCACCAAAAATGTTTATGTTGACATCATATGGGACTGTAATTTGGAGATAGGGGCTTTAAAGAGATAATTAAATAAAAATGAGGCCATTAGGGTGGACCCTAATCCAATATGACTGGTGTCCTTATAAGAAGAGGAGATTAGGACACAGACACTTGCAGAGGAAAGACCTTGTGAAGACACAGGGAGAACACAGGTCATCTACAAGCCAAGGAGAAAGGCCTCCAAATCTTAAGAAGCACTTCCAAAATGTTTTGCTTTGTTTTCAACAAATGTTAAGTGATTCTGGACTTACAGTGAAAAATCACAGGTCTAGGT
Organism: Eschrichtius robustus; assembly: GCF_028021215.1. Lineage (NCBI taxonomy): Eukaryota > Metazoa > Chordata > Mammalia > Artiodactyla > Eschrichtiidae > Eschrichtius > Eschrichtius robustus. The sequence continues at coordinate 117,745,300 of NC_090829.1, read as the reverse complement.
CTACATAAAAATCAGCAAGGGTTTGAGACAAAATCTATCCATATAGATGAAAGGACAGTGGCTAGGACACAGATACATACAGATATAGATATAAAAACTGCTATGAGGGAGAGATGTACATACATATATATATAGCTATAAACATTGCTATGAGAACGGAAGAACCTACTTTAGATGGATGAGTTGAGGAAACTATGAGGGCAATGTTTTAGCAGAGACCTAAGTGAGGAGTAGGAGTAGCTAGGCAGATTCTGAAGGAGTGCTTCAGGCAGCCTGGGTAGAAACAGCACATTTGAAGGTGAGACATGCATGCATGTTCCAGAAGTGAAAGACTGTCATGAGCCTGGATGGCATGAGTAAGGAGAGGGTGGTAAAGATGAGCTGGAGAAGCAGGTGGACTCAGAACAGGCAGGGTGTGAGGGGTCAGCTTCCACAGAACTTCACAGACCAGGATTTTACAGGGAGGAGCAATGTGAATCAATATGCATTTTTAAAAGATAATTCTGGCTACTGTGTAGGTTGGATGGGAGCCAGAATGGAAAGAACTGTTATTGCAGGAAGCTAAGTGAGGGATGACAGTGCCGTGAACTAGCAGGTTAACCCTGGATATGGAGCTAAGTGGACGGTTTGAGCTGTATCCTGGGGGTAAAATCAGTAGGGCTGGTGATGATGTAAGTGTGAGGTGAAGGGATGGCTGACTTCCTTTTAAAATGAGGGGTAAAAAAGGATCCACCGCACAGGCTCATGGTAAGCATTAAATAAGATAATGCATATCAGGTGCACATAGGAAGCATTCAGTGTATGTAAGCTATTATTATTACAAAGATAGATATAAGAATAAGCATTTCAAAGTGATTTGCAGTCATTCTAAATTGCCCAGAAAGTATCTTTATATTGGTTGGGAGTTGAAGAAAATTTAGGGGTAATAACTTGTTAATTTTGAACCATAACCTTCCCTTAGATGCACACATCTTTGAAGATACTGTTATTTTTCACTGGTTTGTAATAACTGCCTCATAATTTCACCATATTCTGAAAACAACGTCAAGCAGGGGGAAAACTGCTTAGGTTTCTGAATGCACACTAAGGAATCAAAGAGATGACAGAGCAAAGACGGATGAAAACTTTCATTAAAGATTTACTTCCACATAAGTAATTCAAACATCCATAAAGTGGGTACATTCCTTATGACTCAAACAAATAAACTAATTGAAGGATTGTGGTAACCTAACTTTTTGCCTTTGCATCTTGAAATCATTAATTCTGAGAAAGAGTAATGCAGTTTTCTTATATGACAAATACTTGACCTTTTGTAAAGTTGTCATTTTCTCAACGTGACTACAGGAATGACAAGAGAGATGGAGGGTCAGAGAAGCCAATGAGAGCTATTTGCATCTTAAGAAAAGGGAAATACATATTTAAAAAGTGCTATGCAGCAGACAGAAAAATAGATCTCTCCTGGTCACTCTTCTAAACCAATAGACCCCATACCCCTACCTCATCACCAGAGACCTCTGGCTGTTTCCTCAATCAAAATAAATATTAAAGGGTATGTTTCTCCCCTGAGGTTTCTACAGGTGTCTTTCTACTCATCAGCCTTGTTGTTTTTAAGGTTTCAGTAATGAGCAAAGAAGAAAGCATAGGTACTTTGGAAAAGTCCACACTCTGGTCACCATAGTGCGATAATTTTCCTCAACGCTTCTACCAAACAGAACTACAAATAATACCATTAACCCTGGCCATAGAGGACTCAGTAGGCCTTTCTAAAACAAACAGATCCATTGAGTCATCCAGATCTGTCTTCTTGATTTTTACTGATTTATTTCCAAAGTTTCTGCAACAATTAATTGGTCGTTATTTACAATATCCTTCTGGGATGAATCAATGCTATTATCCCTGCTGTAATTCAATACTACAATATCATCTCAATACGTTTCCATCTATTTACTGTGTTCCCTGGTCTGCAAGGATGCCTCATTGTCATGACAGCTTTTAATGCAGGTTTGCTACTGATAATAAAAAAAAATGGGGCTTCCCTGGTGGCGCAGTGGTTGAGAATCTGCCTGCCAATGCAGGGGACACGGGTTCGAGCCCTGGTCTGGGAAGATCCCACATGCCGCGGAGCAACTGGGCCCGTGAGCCACGACTGCTGGGCCTGCGCGTCTGGAGCCTGTGCTCCGCAACAAGAGAGGCCGCGATAGTGAGAGGCCCGCGCACCACGATGAAGAGTGGCCCCTGCTTGCCACAACTGGAGAAAGCCCTCGCACAGAAACGAAGACCCAACACAGCCATAAATAATAAATTAATTAATTTTAAAAAAATGTATTTGTGTGGTGGGTCTTCCTACTAACTAGTAAAATGGTCCCCTGCCAAGCCACAACTTAAGAGAGTTAGACCTTTAATACCTTTAATGCCATTGGCTGTCAGCCACTCCAAGAGTACAAGACTGCTAGAACAGTCCACCACTTCTCACGGGTTGTCCTAGTGCCCCCTATGGAGCTGCAGACAGCACCTGGAGTCCACTACCACCTTCAGAGATAGGAAGGGAGCTGAGAGGTCTAATGTGAATGGATGAGTGCCTCTCACTGGGGTGATAAATGCCTCCCCAGCACTATTGCTTATTTGTACATAGAACGAATAGTCCCCTTATCACAATATATTGTAAGCATCTGCCTCATCTGAAACAAACTCCTATTTATTTCTGTGTGCTTTCTGCCAGTCACAGAGTGTGCTCTCAAAACTATGTGATGCATTGAACTGAATTCAGTTTAAATCAGGTATATTAAGCCCCTTTGGCTTTCTCCTTTTCCACAAGTCAATAAAATGGCAGTTAACCTGGTTGTTATTTTTCAGGTGCTCTCACATGAGAGTGGCAAAAAGCCAGGTAGGTGTGATGAGAGCTGATAGTGTATTTCTCCTGTTCCCAGGCTTCTGGGTCTTTGCCATAGGAGAGAGTGGCAGTGAGCCAGAAATGGAAGCCAGAACGGCACAAGGAAGGTGAGTCTCTGCCTTATACTACCGTGTCCCATGATTATAACTTACTCAATGCTAGGATGCTAGTACTAAAGAAATGGATTAGATGCATTGACAATTCTAGAATATTCTGACAGAATCACCATAGGATCAGAAGTCAAACAGAAATGAGAGAAAAGTTAAAACACCTAGAGTTTCTGTTATTGCATTTTACTATTTACTTCCAGGAAATCTCAGCATTTGACATTTTCGATTCCGCTCTCTATAAACACTTTCAAAAATAATAATGATACGTGATATGAGTCATGACTTTCCTTTTGATCCCAAGTTTGCAACATCTGCACTGACAAGGTAAATGGAAAGACTATGGGGGGCGAGGCTGGGCAGTCTATCATTTAGCAGTGAAGACACATGGCAAGAGCTTAGTTGCAGAACTGTGCCGAGTCTGTCCCAGGGGAAGGAATAGCTCTCGTGGAGGCAGCAAGGTGCGGGGCCTCCGAGAAAGGAAAAGATATGATTTCTGAGGTCTAGGGTTTATAGTGAAAGAGTTGTTGTAGCAATGATTAATTTTGTTATTATTACAAACACAAGCACAAATCACACACTTACACACACACACACACACACACACAAACTGGGAATATTAGTTACATGAGTAACTGATATCCATATATGTCCTCGTTGGCATAATTTACAGAATCAGTACTAAATGGCTCCGATAGATTTAAAAACAAAATTTGGATTGGTGACCCATGACAACAGTACCACTGAGTGTCCAGAGACAACTTGCATGACATTACTCTCTACCTCATCTCTTGACTTAGTTTTTTATTCTTTCCTTCCTAACTTCTGTAACCGGTATTCATTCCATCTGCGTTTGAGTACTGCCACTGATACGCTGTGGGCATAGTCTAAGCTCAGTGATAAAGCAGAGTTAAAATAATAGCTAACCTTTTCTGGTAGAGTTGTATACTTGAACCAGCAATGGACCAGGAGTCAAAGGACTCGTGCCCTAGCCCAAGTTCTACTAATCGGTATCCATGTAATTAGCCACATGTGCTAACTCCTTAGACAGCTTCTTAGGAATCTGAACCTTGGTTTTGAATTTGTAAAATGGAGCTAAGAATTTATTTTCTGTCCACCCCCAAAAGGTGTGGGATCAAGTGAGATCATATACATGAAAGTTATTTTTACAAACTGTGAAGTGCTATAAAATATCCTCAAATTCATATTTATGGTCAGGAAGTATAGACTTGTATCTGGAATAAAACTAAAATGCTAACAGGAGGTGATTAGTTGGAAGTGTAAAAATAAAAGCTAGAAAACTATCTGCAGGAACTAAATCAAAATTATAACATCAGCAATAGTAATGTTTAATGGGATCCTACTTACATCAGTGCTGTGTCAGATAGATGCAGGGTGGCATTTGAGTTTTGTATAATTGTCAATATGTTGTCGATTTAATACCCAAAGTTTATTTGCCTAGCAAATATCACAAAAGCTAAGCTAATTTTGAGAAACCATAATGCCACGCTCCCATGACCCCCAATCCCTGCTCCATGCTTTAAGTTTCATTTTCTGTTCATTGTGTGTTGCCCTCAAGGTTATAAGGAAAGGAATAGAACGGATGAGTCAATAATGAATATTCTTGCCAGAAAAATAAACACTGAATTGGACTGCTGTTAATATAAGTATCACATGTGAAAACAAATGAGGTAATTTTTCTGCCCTACTTGGCATTTAAAAGCCCTCACCATTCAGGGTTCTGGGTTTTCTTTGTTAAAATACACCAAGAAATTGGAAGAAATTCAGAGAACGGCTCCCAAATTTAAAAGTTTAATACAGGAAATGTCTACATTGTTTGTGACTCTTCCATAAATCTAAAATTAGATCAAAATAAAAAGTTGAAAAATGCTGTCCATGCATATGAAGGTATTTGTTTTTGTCTGACATATTAACTACAATTTACTTTGAATAAAATATTTGGGGTTTAAAAAAAAAGTTTAGTAAATAAAGGGTTGAGAGGATGGGGAAATCTTAGTTTTGAGAAAAACAAAACTAATAGCACAGTAAAAGGTCAAGGGAAGACAGATGGTAAATTTAGAACCATTTTACATAGCAAGCAAAGGATAAAATACGATGCATTAAAGTTCTTGCTGGTAGGATCTATTGCTACAAAAGAAAATACACAGCGACATGTCAATTATCCAGTTTTATTTGAGTGCAAAAAAGCCCAATTTTTTTTAAAATTTATTTATTTATTTTTGGCTGTGTTGGGTCTTCGTTTCTGTGCGAGGGCTTTCTCCAGCTGCGGCAAGCGGGGGCCACTCTTCATCACGGTGCGCGGGCCTTTCACTATCGCGGCCTCTCTAGTTGCAGAGCACAGGCTCCAGACCCGCAGGCTCAGTAGTTGTGGCTCACGGGCCTAATTGCTCCGCGGCATGTGGGATCTTCCCAGACCAGGACTCGAACCCGTGTCCCATGCATTGGCAGGCAGATTCTCAACCACTGCGTCACCAGGGAAGCCCAAAAGCCCCATTTTTAAGAAGTAACTTGAGGATCGTAACTGTAATCACCCACAACGTCAACTTGCTTGACTTGCCCAAGTCACTTCCATTCTTTCTTTTTTTTCCATGAATGACAGAAATAAAGATGCAAATAACCTGGACACCATCCCTCAATGCTATTAAAATGCTAAAGTGTAAACAGTGCAAAATAAAGATAGACATTACAGAATGAACAGTTTGTTTTTTGTTGCTAAATTATTCAAAATCTCATGGAAATGTAACCCCTACGGTATGGTAAACAGTAACACCCAAAACATGACTGCCGGGAGACTATTTAAAGATGTTTCATCGGGAATATCATGACTTCCATGTTTCTGCACAGTGGGCAATTTATTCTCATTTTGGACTCCAGGCAGGAAGTATTTAATCCTGCCAAAGAAGATGTAAAATTTCCCCCTCTCCTGTTGCCACTGAGGTTGCTACTACCACAGAGAGAACAGAGTTGCCAAAGAGAACATATATCCAAACGGATGATTGAGGCATGAGAGAAGAGAGTCAGAGTATCACATGGCTTCAGACAGCATTCAGTGAGATTTTGGACAAAATCAGGCATTCTAAAAATCTGTTGAGAATGATTCAGTGCATTGTGTACTCTGATTAAATACATATGCATACAGTAAAAGATAATGATAAAAATGTAAGTAGCAGATATTCCAGTGAAGATCACGTGGGACAAGAGAAATACAAGGCACACAGAAGAATCCAGACCAAGCCAGAGGTATTTCCTCAGCTGATGTAGGATCGCTACTAGTTCCTCACAGAGAAAACTTGATAAAATGTGGCAGATATTTCTCATTTTTAAAAAATGCTTCTAATATGAAAATAGAAAAAGGCAATCTCCTAAATATCATAAGTAGCATTTATTAGAAACTAACAGAAAATATTAAAGGGTCATATACTAAAAGCATCCCCAATAAAGCCAGGAGCAAGATAGGTGAGAATGAGGGGCACCAATAATTTGGAGAGTTTAGCCTATGCAACAAATTTCAGAAAAGAATTTGCTAATTAATTAAATTTTGGAAAAAAGATAAAATTATTATTTTTTGCAGATGATGTAAATTTATATCCAGGGAATCCAAAATAAATAACTAAAATATTATTATTTTTAAAAACTTTTTATGTTTAGAAATAGAGTGTCATGTATGAGAAAGTATAAAGGTTGGAACCTATCAGATTTCATGACTGATTGCACGTTGGTAGCAAGAGTAAAGGAGATATCAAAGTCTCAGGTGTTAACTAGGATCATGAACCTAGTTCTCTCTATATCCAATACAACTCCTTTATTGAAGGCCACCAACATCTCTGGCCTGGGTTATTGCCACAGCTCCATTCTTTCCCTTCCAATCAATTATCCTCACAGCCGTTGGATTGATTTTTTTTAAATTGAAATATAATTGACATATAATATTATATTAGTTTCAGGTGTACAACATAATGATCTGATATTTGTACATATTATGAAATGATCACCACAGAGTCTAGTTAACCATCATCATCGCTCATGGTTAAATTTTTTTTTTCTTGTGATGAGAACTTTTAAGATCCACTTTCTTAGCAACTTTCAAATATACAACACAGTATTGTTAACGATTGTCACCATGCTGTGCATTATCTCTCAGGACTTTATTTTATAAATGAAAGTTTGTACCTTTTGGCCACCTTCACCCATTTTGACCACCCATACCCTCCCGCTTCTGGCAACCACCAATCTGTTCTCTGTATCTATGAGTTCAGTTTTGTATTTTTAAATTCCACATATAAGTGATGACACCATGTGATATGTCTGACTTATGTCACTTAGCATAACCCCCAAGGTCCATCTATGTTGTCACAAATGACAAGATTTCATTCTTTTTTATAGCTGAATAATATTCCATTGTGTGATATATACACATGTATCTTTATCCACTCGTCCATTAATGGACACTTAGGTGGCTTCCATGTCTTGGTTATTATAAATAACATTGTAGAGAACATGGAGGTGCATATCTCTTTTCAAGTTAGTGTTTTCATTTCCTTCAGATAAATACCCGGAAATGGAATTGCTAGATTGTATGGTAGCTCAATTTTTAATTTTTTAAGAAACCTCCATACTATTTTCCATAGTGGCTGCACCAGTTTACCTTCCTACCAATAGTACATAAGGGTTCCCTTTTCTCCACATTCTTGCCAACACTTGTTACTTCTTGTCTTTTTTTTTTTTTTTTTGGCTGCATTGGGTCCTCGCCGCTGCACACGGGCCCTCTCTAGTTGCGGCGAGCGGGGGCCACTCTTCATTGCAGTGCTCAGGCATCTCACTGCAGTGGCTTCTCTTGTTGTGGAGCACAGGCCCCAGGCACACGGCCTTCAGTAGTTGTAGCACGCGGGCTCAGTAGTTGTGGCTTGCGGGCTCTAGAGCGCAGGCTCAGCAACCGTGGCACACGGGCCTAGCTGCTCCACAGCATGTGGGATCCTCCCAGACCAGGGCTCGAACCCATGTCCCCTGCATTGGCAGGTGAACTCCCAACCACTGCGCCACCAGGGAAGCCCTCTTGTCTTTTTGATAATAGCCATTCTAACAGGTGTGAGACAGTATTTTATTGTGGTTTCGATTTGCATTTCCCTGAAGATTCGTGATGTTGAGCACGTTTTCGTATACTTGTTGGCCATCTGCATGTCTTCTTTGGAAAAATGTCTGTTCAGATCCTCTGCCCATTTTTTCGTTAGATTGCTTGTTTGTTTGGGGTTTTGTTTCTTTGTTTTTTGCTATTGTGTTGTATGGGTTTTTTTAATATATTTCGGATCTTACCCCTTCTCAGATATATGATTTGTAAATATGGTCTCCTTTACTGTGCTAAAATAATTTTAAAACTAACAATTGAGTTCTATAAAGTGGCTCTATGTGAGAAAAAACACAAAAATTAACAGTTTTCCTTTATGAATAAAAAATTAAGTTGGAAGATAAAATAGGGGAAAAGATCAAATTTATATTAGCAACAAAATTTGTAAATGTCCAAGTATGGATTTAATAAGAAAGTAATAAAAATTATAAGAAGAAACCTATACAGTCTTACTAAAGAACATACAGGAACAAACATACCATTTTCCCAGATGGGAAGGCTTAACCCTATTCAGATATAAAAGATTTATATTATTAGATAAATTTAATAGTATTCCAAATAGAAGTTTGACTTTTTTTCTCTTTGAAATCTGACAAGTGGATACAAAAACTAAGAAAATTTTGAAAAGAATAATGAGAAGGGATGTGACTCACCAGATATTAAAATGTTTTTCCTTATTATTATAAAGTCTCATATGCATACAAGAATTGAGAAGTAGCTTAGTGGACTAGAATAGAGGGCAGAAATAACGCAAGTATATATTGGAACCTATATATGATAAATTTTGCATTTCACATCAGTAGAGAAAGGATGTTTTATTCAATTCATAGTATTAAGGCAATTAGCCTTGTCATATGAAAAAGAATAGTTGAATTATTATATCACACTTGTACCATAATAGATGAGAGATCATTTAAGATGTAAATGGGAAAACAACAGAATTGTAATCATCCTAGAAAAAATATAGATTTTTTTGGTAATGAAAACAACACAAGTCAAAATAAGTCAGATACCATTCTTCATCTATCAGCTTTGCAAAATTAAAAAAGTTTAAGGTTGATTTAAAGGTGGAGAAACAAACACTCTCCTATATTGTTGATGGGAGTATAAATTATTAAAAATGTGCATACTCTGTAACCCAGCGATCGTACTTCTAAGAATCTATCCTTTAAAAATAATAGCAAGGAACCTCCATACTGTTCTCCATAGTGGCTGTATCAATTTACACTCCCACCAACAGTACAAGAGGGTTCCCTTTTCTCTACACCCTCTCCAACATTTATTGTTCGTAGATCTTTTGATGATGGCCATTCTGACAGGTGTGAGGTGATACCTAATTTTAGTTTTGATCTGCATTTCTCTAATGATTAGTGATGTTGAGCATCTTTTCATGTGCCTCTTGGCCATCTGTATGTCTTCTTTGGAAAAATGTCTATTTAGGTCTTCTGCCCATTTTTTGATTGGGTTGTTTGTTTTTGTGATATTGAGCTGCATGAGCTGCCTGTAAATTTTGGAAATTAATCCCTCGTCAGTTGCTACACTACCATATGTAAAACAGATAGCTAGCAGGAACCTGCTGTATAGCACAGGGAGCTCAGCTTGGTGCTCTGTGGTGACATAGATGGGTGGGATAAGGGGGGGTGGGAGGGCAGTCCAAGAAGGTGGGGATATATACACATATAGCTGATTCACTTCATTGTACAGCAGAGACTAACACAGCATTGTAAAGCAACTATACCCCAATAAAAAAATATATTAATACAATTTAAAAAAAACAGCAAGAATATCCTGTCAAAAATTTGTTTACAATAGCAAAACACTGGAAGCAACTTAACAATCCACCAGGGAGTAATTAAACAAATCATAATATGTCTTTAGAATGGAATACTACACAGTCATTAAAAAGAATGAGGTGGATAACCTGGAAATACCTCCTGAATATCCTGTTAAACACTAAGAAAAGGCTGGAGAGAATAAAAAGAAAGCCACTGAATAAAAAATCTGGAAGGATATAATCACAAAATAATTTACAGCGATTACAGTGAAATGGAGTTGCAGGGGGATGGGAGTGGGTAAAGGAAAGTTTTGTAAGGATTAAAAGTTCTAAAAGTGACTGTAAAATTTTGTGTGTAATACAATACTATGTGTAAAGAAAGTGTAGGCTCAGTTATTCACAAAAAAATATTTTGATTATCTTGTAAAATCTTACAATTATCTTTCTAGGGAACCCAGATCAGGTAGATCTTTGTTAGCTATTAGAATCACTATTCTATTGTCCAAAGAAAGCAAAAACCAAAGAAGCAGAACACCTTTCAAAATTCGATCTTAATGAAACTCACTCTGTCTTTTATATTATCAGCTAAATAAATGTATCACCATAATTCTACCCTTACTGATTTTCGGTGACAAAGAATTTGACTTACTCTACTACAATCATTCTCATGCCTGTTTCCTTCGTTTGGTGACAGTCTCAAATAGATGGGGCCAAGTCATCATAACAAGAAGTGGAATCTTGAAGAGGTTATCCAGATGATTCTGGGAGACCTCCTACTTATCATCTTTGGCCATTTATTCCAAATGATTGATTTGTTAATATACTATAACCATTTTTTATTCTTTTCAATTCTTATAGCTGTAGTCTTATCTTAAATGAAGGATGAGAATCTCATCGTCTTTTTAGATAACCACAAGTCACATCCAGACAAAGAAATAGTGAAGAGGGTTTCCCCTTCAATCTGACTAATAAGAGGATGAGGATTTTTATGGTGTATTTGTTGAAAGGGGCATCAGGTAGGGCTCCATATAATTTCACCTGCCACTTCTACCACTATCTATCTTTGCTTCAAAATTCTATTTTGGGGTCCTCAAATCAAATATAAACATTTTCACCTCATGCTAAACATAGGAATACTGCCATTTTCCGTATCTATTTATTGAGTGGGGGAAAAAAAAAAAACTACTTGAGAACGGCATCCAAGACAGAATTGATGCCAGGATGTAGGGGCCAGAGCAGACTGAGGCAACAGAATCACCAAAAGCAGTGCTCACAACAGAGGTGAGTGAGCACAAAAGACAAACAATGTCCCTTAAATTTTGTGTCTAGTGATAGACTAAAGTTTGGCTTTTCCATAAGGTAAGTAAATGTTAGAAGAGGCCTGGCTCGAAGGGGAAAAAAGTCAGAAGTTTAAATGAGCTACAACACCTGCAATTTTTGAAATTCTTTTATGAAATCACAAATAATAAGGAAGCCAATAATCATGAAAATTCTGGAGGTGAAAGAATCCAAGGTAAAGTATGAATTATTTCAGAAGTTATATCAAAAGCAGTTTCTTAGCACTGTCAGTGCCTTACCAGCTTCTTGAAAGAAATGCTTGTGCTAATGAGTGCATGAGCTGCAAATCTGGCTGAATTTTCCACATAGTTGCTTTACTTCTCTACTTTTCTCCTGTTATGAAGACTTGATCCCTCAAGTGACATTTACCAACATCACCAAAACTAAATAAAAAACAAATACAAGCAAGTAATGTCAATCCTGAAGTGATGTGAACAGTGACAGGAATTTTATTTTTCATGGTGCTTCCCTAAAACAATTCCAAAGCCTCAGTTCCGTCATTGCTAGGTTTTAGAGGTTTAGTCCTTTTAGAGGGAAAGCCATCCATCCTGCTGTTCCCCTGAAGGCGATGGAACACTGCAAAGTTCTATTATCTTGAAAGCACTTCTTTGGTAATTCTCAAGACCTCATTTCTCAATCCAGCAGTGTGGTTGAGCAACTGCATGTGTTCTTCGGAATCAGAATTACTGTCCACAGGGAACCTGGCTCCCCCTGTCCCTTTTAAGTCCTTTTCTGTGTACTTTCAGACAGAACATTTGGGACATGACCCATGTAAAATATGTGTATCGCAGAAAAAGCTTTTACTTATCCAAAGGCAGTTGTGGCAAAAAGAGCCAGTGCTGGTCTCCTTAAACATCTGTGTGCCATTTTCCCACCTAGATGTTGGATGTTGTCCTCTACCGTCCATCGGAAATCCAGTGGTCTTTCTCTCCTTCTACCATCATTTCAAAGACTGATTTTTATATTAATCATTGACACTTGACTGTGAATGGCTTTAATCATCGTAATTGTTCTTGGGAAATTTGCACTTAAGCCTTGCTTCTAATTGTGTAAAAATTATGTAACAAATATTTTGTTTCTCATTAAGTTTAGGCATCGTATAAAACTTGGCAATTATGAATTCTCATCATATTCCATGATCTTTTCTCTTGCGTGAAAGAGAAAATAAGCAGAAGCCTGACTGGACCACGGCAGTGACTGAGGGAGTCCAGAGCGGGTTGAAAGCAGAATATTGTGGGTTCAGGCAGCGTGCACAGCTTCAGTGCCCTGCGTCCACCTGCTCAAGCCCCACTCTTCATGCCTTGTGCTTCCTTTCCTCTGGTGATCTGTTATCATTCTTTTTCTCAAGAACCTATATACCTCAGTGATCAAAACCCATTTACCCTGTGCTTTCTTTTCTCTTTTGTGTTTATCTAAACTCCCAGGTGCTTAGAGAGCACCGTGTCCACAGGACCTAGAAGTTCTACTTCCTTAAACCCTTCATTTTACAAATTACTCAAGCTGAAATTTCTGAGTGTGTACAAAGGTCAGGAAGATTTGAGAATGAGAATAGTGAAATGAATAAAAGGAGGAAGATAGTAACAGTAGTGTCTTCAAGCCTGAAAAGTGAAATGTACGCATGTATTTCTCCTCCTCCCCTTCTTTCATACATCCTCCCAAGCTTGAAGAGCAAGAGACAAGCCGGGAGGAACCAAAGCTCAAAGCAGGAAAGGGGAGAGAAATCCAATAACAGAGCCCTTACCTCTTCCACATTGTGGCTTCCGGGGGCGTAGCAGGCCAGAGCTGAGAGAGGTTATTTAGCTATAAATGAAGAATTCATATGAATACAATGGATTGAATCTATCACTAAAGCGAGATGGTGTTTTTGTTTGAAAGTGATCAGAGTTCTTTTATAATCGGAAAGAATAGAAAAGTTAGGAGATAAGTCTGAGATAGCAGATGGGGTAAAGGATAGAACTACTTCACTGAGCAGTTTAAGGGGACAGTAGGAGAAAGAAATAGTGTCTTCAGCACGCACCTAAGGACAGGTGCACACCGCCATACTTTGACGTCAGCTGAATTTAGTTTGTTTTCATTTAGGAGGAGCAATATTTGAGGCACAATTTTCTATGCAGTACGGTGACAATGGCACTGATATTTATGTTCTTTCATTTGTCATTGGCTTTGGAGAAAACAAGTGCACTCCAGAGACCAATGTGTCAGGTACGCTGAATAACAAGGAGCCAGAAAGTGTTCAGTACAATAATGAGTGACACCAGTAATTTATGTTAAAGCTTGATGAAAAAGCAAAATATGAAAAAACAAGATTTCTATTGTAAAAACTTTATCCCCAGTCCAGACAGGGTGGAAACAGCTTTGCGCTGATGGAAAAAAGTCCCTGGGGAGTGCTATAGGCTTAGATGAGGAGGGAGAAAAGAGTTTTGAGGAATTTGAGAATGAGCACCTTTCCTCTTTAATGAACTACAGAAAAGCACACTATTGGTAGAATTATTTGTGAGAATGGCCACAAGGCTGCTGTCAGAAGTACAGGGCGCTACTTGATGTCTTTCTCCAAACCAGTGGATTCTTGGGTAAAGGCTTTACCTCATAAAATAAAATTAGCACAGTTCAAACTCTGGTTCTGGTGGTTTTAAAACATGCCAGCAAGTTCTTTGACAGTGCTCTCCGTCAAGAGGGAAAGTCTAAATCTCCTCCCCTTGGATATACACTGACCTTGGTGACTCTTTTAAATAACAGAATCAACAGTGATGCTACCTGAATTTTGAGTCTCGATCATAAAAAGAGATAAAACTTCCACCTGGCTCTCCTTGGAACATGGCCTTGGAGCTCTGAACGACCTCTGAAGCCACTGTGCTGGAGAGAAACAAAGAGAGAACGCAGAGAGACAGATGCATGAGGACACTCAGCTGCTGGAGCCTTGCCAGCCCAGGGGCAACAGGTGAATGAGCAAAGCTGTCAGATGATTCTGGCCCCAGTTACTACATCGTCCCTAGAAGAAGAAACCATTCTAGGATTAAAATGTCTAAAAACAAATGACAGGACATGGAAAGTTCCCTATACTAATATTCTCTCATGTTTTATAAAATTGTGTGAGAATATGTGAACAAATCAGAGAGAAGTTAATTCACAGAAAACTCAAGGCATAGCCTAGTCTCATTTCTTTTTGATTAATTAAAATTTTAAATTATGAAGTAACTCCAAAGTATAGAGAGACTACATCCCTCATACAAAATATAACAGATTAGAACATTTGGCCTATTTATTTTAGGTCTTTTTTTAATAGAAAATTATACAGTAAAAATTCTACCCCCTTCAATTCATCATCCACTATCCTGACCTTGGTGTGTATTATTCTCACGAATATTTTTTGTAATTGTATTACATATGTATACGTATATTAACAATATATACTCTCATTTGTGTGTTTTAAATTTTACATAAGTGGTATCACTATATCTTACTTTTAACTCATTTGTGACAAATTTACATGTTGATATAGTTTGATACATTCATTTATTTTAATCAAGAAATTGTATTACCTTGTATAAGTAGAGCACAAAGTTTATTTATATCACTATTGGGTGACAGGTTTTTCCACCTTTTCTGTATTATAAATAATCTATTCTTGAATTGTTTTTTTTGTGTGTGTGAATATTTGGGAAGATGCTTCTAGGTTATTGACAGAGGTATAAAATTACTGGTTCAATGCTATGTACATCTTTCATTTTCCTAGAATTGCCAAATTGCTTTCCCAAGAATATCAGTAGGTACACCCACCAGAAATCCCTCAGAGCTCCCAGAAACTGATGCCTTGCCAAAACTTGTGTTACCTGACAGATTATTTTTGCCCATCTGATAGGTGTGAAATATTTCACTTTGATTTAACTTGCATTTCCCTAAATATTAGTTAGCTTGAACAGCTTATCAGCTTGATGGTCACTGGCTAATAATTGCCCATTTGTGTATTTTGCCTATTTGTTCCTGAATTGTTTGTGCTTTTTTTTTCTTTTATTAATTTTTAGAAGTTCTTTATAGAGCTTGGACACTAATCCTTTCTGGTTACATAGTTGCAAATATTGTCACCCTTTTGTCACTTGTATTTTCACTTTTTTTAGTGAATCCAATTGATAAGTGATTTTGGTTTTTATTTTTTTCTTGAGGTATAAAGTGGCGTTAAAGTGTACAAATCTTAAGTGTACAGATCTATGAATTTTTACATGTCTCTATACTTGGGTACCCACCACACTACTGAAGGTCTAGAACATTTTCAGCACCCTGGCAGGCTTCCTTGTGTCTTCTCCCTGTGAATTCTTTCTGTAAACATATCATGACAGATCAGTTTTGCCTGCTCTTAAATGTCACGCTAATAGAAACATACAATGTCTACTCCTGTATCTGGTTTCTTTTGCTCAGCATTTTGCTTGTGAGATTCCTCCACGTTGTGAGTAGCAGTGGTTCATTCTTTACCATAATTCATTCATTCTCACGCTGGTGGCCATCTGGGTTGTTTCTAGTGACGGGAACACTAGAACTATGAATAAAAGTGCTGCGAATATTATTGAATGTGTGGATTTGCTTGATCACGGGGTAAGCATCTGTTTAGAATTGGCAGAAACTGACAAGTTTTACAAAGTAGTTACCTCAATTTACACTCCCACCAGCAGTGTACGAGTGTTCCGAATACTCCACACCAATCTCAGCACTTGGTATGTCAGTGTTTTTAATTCTAGACACTCTAGTGGGAGAACAGAGCTGTGTCGTTGTGGGTTTTATGTTTGCATTTCCTCAATGATGTTGAACACATTTGAATATGTTTACTTGTTACTCCTTTAAAGTTTCTGTTTGTCTTGTTTACAAAAGTACCTACTCCAATAACATAAAGACATGATCTTTAAAAATGTTTAGTTTTCTATATTTAGTATATAATGAACTTGGAATATATTTTTGTACGTGGTAACAGGTGTCTAGTTTTATATATTTACATAGGTATAGCTATGGAAATATTACAGGACCGTTTGATAGTCCATCCTTGTTCTACTGATTTGGTAATGCTTTCTTTGTCTTGTTTGCAATAGCTTTTATAATAATGTGTTGTAATTAAAATGATGTCAGAGATAGGCCAAAAAGAGAAAAGAAGAAAATATTAGAACACATATAAACAAACCTGCATGGATCTAAGAACTCGGTGTATGACTTTTGATGATCTTTATTATTCATTTCTATTTCATTTCACTAATTTTCTAACCTTTATTATAAGCTACAAGGCCGCTTTCTATTTTTATTCTTTCTCTAACTTCTTTAGTTGAATGCCTCAATCATTATTTATCACTCTAACTTCTCTTCAAATGAATTTAAGTTTATACATTTCTTTTATTGCTTGAGCAGCTTCTGTTAAGTTTTGTTATATAATGTGTTCATTGTTATCTATACTAAATACTTTCTAATTTACATATGTATTTCTACTTTGGCCCATGAATAATTTAGAAATGTATTGTGCTAATTTACTAATGTATAAGGAATTTTGATTATATTTTTGTATTAAAGATATTAATTTTTATTTACCTCATTATTTTTACATGTTTACCTGGTCAGGGGATATTGTCTGCATAATACTGATGTACTTGCATCTTTGAGGCTTTTTTCACAATGAGAACATAATTAATTTTGGTACATCTGTGTTTTCTTGAAAAGAATATATATTTTATAAACATTGGGTACTATAAAAGTCCATGGGTTAAGAAGGTTAATTGAAATGCTAAAGTCTTCTACAGTCTTACTAATATTTCATTGGCTTAATATAGTATTAACTGAATGGGGTTTAAAATTTCTCATTATATTTGAAACAAAAATGGACATAAATACATGTATTTTGAGGCTATATTCTCAGCGCATACAAGTTCAAGATTGTTATATTATTTTAGCGAATTGTTTCTTTTACCTATCTCTTATTATTATAAACAAGTGAGGCATTTTTTTTCCCAAAAGTTCTGTTTGGTTCCTTTTAAAACAATATTTTTCTTATTGTTTCAATTTCTTCTGTTATGCCTTCAAAATTTTTTTTCAGTCTTTTCAGATTGTTCTATTATACAAAGTTCTAGAGATTCTGCTCCTCCTGTTTGTCATCTCCTGTGTTTTGCCATTTTTGAGTGGATTTCTGTGACCTTGATTATGTAGTCTAATTCCAGTGTGATTTTGCAAAGGCTTCTGCAAGAGATTCAAGAGTATCCCCATCCTGGGGTCAAGTTTTATGTTAATCTCTCATTTTGGTGTTTCAGGGTCAGCAATAAAGTATAAATTTGACTCCTTAACTTGTAAAATGAAGAACTAGGGATTTTGATTTCTCAGAAAAGACCACTATTGCTGTGTTTCACTTTTATTTTCACTCGGGTCTTAGAGAAAGCTCCCTTGTTGCTGGATATGGATTTTTTTTTTTTCCCTTAGTGTATTATCTCTCTCAATAGCATAGCTCTTCAAGGATCTTGGCTTTTGTATAGATCTTGGCTTCAGAGGCCCATAAGATCCCAGGCCTCATGTCCAGCCGCCATATGAATCTTAAAATTCAGCTCCTTGGTTACTACCAGAACTGAGATCTCCATAAACTGCATGGTGAATTAATGCATTTAGCACTTCAGAGATCAGTTGCCTCTTCATTTTTGGCACCTTGGCATTTCCCTTTCTTCTTTTTAACTCATTTGTGCATTTACAAATTATTTTATCCATGTTTGCAGGAGGAGGAGAATCACATATTTGTTTGTTTTAATCAGGAGACCTTCTGGAAGCATCCTCCTTAATTGTTACATATGGAAATTTAAGAGGTATACCTATTAATTCCCTACTTCCACATTGAAATACAGACTATTATAACTTTGAGAAGGGATTTTACATGGAAGCAAAGAACAAGAATTGTGGAAATTATCTACAAAGTATGTTCCAAATTATGTAAAATAGAAAAGTGTTCAAAATGTGTTTTGTCCCAAAATTACATTCACATCAAGGTGGTACAAATATTGGACTCATTATTTTAATACATTTACATACATATTAATTTATGCAGATGAAACAGAAACATATAGTTACACATTATTAGTTCAGTGCCCTGCTTAATCTATTTAATTGCTTTCAAGTATATAATATATGTGTTCTGTAATTTCATTTTACCATGTTCCTAAAAATGCCATTTTAAAAAAATAAATTGAAAATACTATTGGAAATATACATGCAAAAATGAGTGAAAATCATTTTGAAAATTATTTTCCTACAGTGTGTTATTAGGGAGGGTATGAAATCAGAATTATAAAGGAGGAGGGAGCAATTTTTCTGGATGGTTGCCTCTGTTTTGCTTCCAGGCAGACAAAGGAATGTACAGCCCAAATGAGATTTCAAGTACTCCAAGATTTTTGATTCTTAAATCTTTTCTAATATGCTCTAACAACCTACTAAATTGTTTAAATTGCCATTTCTTAGTCAATATTACATTTTTCAAGGAAGGGAATTTTTTTCAAAATTATTGAATAGTTTGTTTCATAAAATGCTTTGAGCTTCACGTAAGGAAGATAATGTGCATCTTTTTTTCTAAATTTATTTATTTATTCATTTATTTTTGGCTGCATTGCTGTCCATGGGCTTTCTCTAGTTGTGGAGAGCGGAGGCTACTCTTTGTTGGGGTGCGTGGGTTTCTCATTGTGGTGGCTTCTTTTGTTGTGGAGCACAGGCTCCAGGTGCGCGGCCTTCAGTAGTTGTGGCACAGGGGCTTAGTTGCGCTGAGGCATGTGGGATCTTCCTAGACCGGGGCTCGAACCCGTGTCCCCTGCATTGGCAGGCGGATTCTTACCACTGTACCACAAGGGAAGTCCCAGTAATGTGCATCTTGCTTCCTTTTTCTATTATAGGTACTTGATTTCTGCTAATCCATAGGCAAACTTCAACCCACTTCTTCTACATTATGTATCTGTCAAATGATTATATGGAGTTAAGGCACTGGGGAGAGGAACACAACAAAGCTAAATGGACTATAAAGTCCATATCCCTAACCTCATTAACATTATACTCTAACTTCAAAATATGCTCAGCTGTAACTTCTGGAACAACTTATAGTGCACTAAGGAAGTCTGTGTGAATTAGATCATTCTCAGCTGACCAGGGAAAGCAAGAAGGCTCAAAATTACATTTACCCCAAACAAATAATTCTTTACACTAATCAGACACCTAGACAACTACAAGTCACATGTCAGCACAGTGGGGGTGACATTTAGATGATGAGGCATTGCAGTGGTTAATAGTCTAGACTGCCTTAGAAGAACCATTCCACAAACATCAGCATGATCCCACATGCATTGTCAGATTGTGTCTCAAGCTCTTCTCAGATGTGTTTTCAAGATTTGATGATATTTCCAAAAACTGGCTATAAATTAGATGCTGGAAAATTAGTAATCTTTATAAGTGGAAATTTATCATTACTATCTAATGTTTTTGTAGTAAAATTTACCTAAAATACTTAACACATTTTACAAATGTTCTTATTCATTTTCTCAGTGCTCCTATAAATTCAATAAATAGTATGATTACTTCTCCCTCATAGAGAAAATGAGGTAAATTCATGAAATAAGCAAAGAAATTAGAACCACCCAGATTTTCCAATTATTTCAAATCAGATAACGCTCATTCTTATTCAGTGATTCTCAAACGATTTCCTGGCACAGTCCACATGGCTTAAATCAGCCTCTGCACCTATTTACACAGGCACATAAACACACAAAACAAATGACAAGGGGGAGGGAAAAGTTATAATTCTAGAAGATATCACACACGCACACACACTCACACACACACAGCACTCTTCTCTCCACTAAAGATTAACTGGAACTGATAAGTGATGGGAGACCTAGTAAAGAAGTCATGAGAAAAGGAAGTACAAACTGTTAAGAAGAAGAAAAAGCTGCCGGGCAATTTTAGGAAAGTACTTAGTTCCACTAACTAAGAATTAGTGTTTCCAAATTCCACATAAAGGAATGCATATTTGAGACTCTGTATGTGTTTTTACAAGAAAGGATTAATACATTACATATTGTTTTAATTTTAATTTAACTTTATCAGTATATCATGATTATTGTCCAATGTCAAGAAATAGTCTTTCACAACTTCATTTTTAATTGTTCATTTGTATTCTATTAGATTGATATAATTAATCCATTAATCCTCCATTGCTGGATATTTCCATTTTAAAGTAGTCTATGTTCATTGGTCTCTTTCTTATTTTTAGTCTTCCCAGCTTCATTCTCTCTTCCCAGTAGCTCCCTAATTTCCAACTAGTAAAGTAACTGTTTTCCATTGTTTTAAGTCTTCGGGGAGAAAAATTCTAGGAGACTGTCTTCTATTCCAGATGCCAAAAGAGAGAAATTATCTCTCCTGGTTCAATAGCCAGGCGTTGGCATGTGACCTAAATCTGGTCAGTTGGAGGTCCTCTCCTGGGACGTAGAACCTGGAACTTTGAATTAAGTACAGAAAGAAAATGCTAGAGTTTGTTCATCCCAACAGTGGTAATGTCTGCTAGAGCTGTGATGGCATCTGGACCAGATCTGTTAGCTACAGGACAGTAACTGCTTCCTTCCTCTTCCTTCTTGATAACTTGATCCTCATCAAATCAGCTTCCCATTCTTCTGGAGATGCCCAAGAAGCCTCAGAGGAAACAAACTTTTGTGGAAACCTGATTCTATAACATTAAGAATTTCAATATTATAAAAGTCCCTAATAAAAACCTTGTAGATATATTTTGCACTTATCCATTTTTATGACTTTGTATCTTAGAAGTGCTAAGCCAAGGAGTATGCAAAATTTTAAATAAAAAAATACTTAGTGTCAAACTACCTTCTAAAAATACAGCATAGAGGTTAAGAATGCTAGCCAACCTCTTACTGCAGAAACTTTTGAAACTTATCTCTAAGCCTGAGCTTATTCACTTTAGTATGAGATTCACCATAGCACTGATTACGGCTACAGTGAGGAAAAAATGAGGGAATACATGCAAAGTTTAGCACATAATAAATTATTGATAAATGTTAGATTTTTATTTGAAAGAATGTACAAATTACACTCCCTCTGGCAATGTCTAGGTGCACACATTCACTCCTCCTCTGCTTTCATTTGGCTCTCCCTTGACACCCTTTATCCAATCCTGTTTGTCTGATCCACGAAAACTCCTGGCTGAGGCCTTTTGCATAATCTACAAAGCAATCTACAGATTCAATGCAATCCCTATCAAACTACCACTGGGGGGGCTTCCCTGGTGGCGCAGTGGTTGAGAGTCTGCCTGCCAATGCAGGGGACATGGGTTCGAGCCCTGGTCTGGGAGGATCCCACATGCCGCGGAGCAACTAAGCCCGTGAGCCACAGCTACTGAGGCTGCGCATCTGAAGCCTGTGCTCTGCAACGGGAGAGGCCGTGACAGTGAGAAGCCCATGCACCACGATGAAGAGTGGCCCCCACTCGCCGCAACTGGAGAAAGCCTTCGCACAGAAATGGAGACCCAACACAGCCAAAAATAAATTAATTAATTAATTTAAAAAAAAATTCTATGAGAACAAAGTTTAAAAAACAAAAAAAAACTACCACTGGCATTTTTCACAGAACTAAAACAAAAAATTTCACAATTTGTATGGAAACACAAAAGACCCCGAATAGCCAAAGTACTCTTGAGAAAGAAAAACGGAGCTTCAGGAATCAGGCTCCCTGACTTCAGACTATACTACAAAGCTACAGTAATCAAGACAGTATGGTACTGGCACAAAAACAGAAATATAGATCAATGGAACAGGATAGAAAGCCCAGAGATATACCCACACACATATGGTCACCTTATTTTTGATAAAGGAGGCAAGAATATACAATGGAGAAAAGACAGCCTCTTCAATACGTGGTGCTGGGAAAACTGGACAGGTACATGTAAAAGAATGAAATTAGAACACTCCCTAACACCATACACAAAAATAAACTCAGAATGGATTAAAGACCTAAACGTAAGGCCAGACACTATAAAACTCTTAGAGGAAAACATAGGCAGAACACTCTATGACATAAAACACAGCAAGACCCTTTTTGACCCACCTCCTAGAGAAATGGAAATAAAAACAAAAATAAACAAATGGGACCTAATGAAACTTAAAAGCTTTTGCACAGCAAAGGAAACCATAAACAAGACAAAAAGACAATCCTCAGAATGGGAGAAAATATTTGCAAATGAAGCAACTGACAAAGGATTAATCTCCAAAATTTACAAGCAGCTCAATATCCAAACAACAAACAACCCAATCCAACAATGGGCACAAGACCTAAATAGACATTTCTCCAAAGAATATATAAAGGTTGCCACATGAAAGGATGCTCAACATCACTAATCATTAGAGAAATGCAAATCAAAACTACAATGAGGTATTGTCTCACACCTGTAAGAATGGCCATCATCAAAAAATCTACAAACAATACATGCTGGAGAGGGTGTGGAGAAAAGGGAACCCTCTTGCACTGTTGGTGGGAATGTAAATTGATACAGCCACTATGGAGAACAGTATGGAGGTTCCTTAAAAAACTAAAGATAGAACTACCATATGACCCAGCAATCCCACTACTGGGCATATACCTGCAGAAAACCATAATTCAAAAAGAGTCATGTACCACAATGTTCATTGCAACTCTATTTACAATAGCCAGGACATGGAAGCAACCTAAGTGTCCATCGACAGATGAATGGATAAAGAAGATGTGGCACATATATACAATGGAATATTACTCAGCCATAAAAAGAAACGAAATTGAATTATTTGTAGTGAGGTGGATGGACCTAGAGTCTGTCATACAGAGTGAAGTAAGTCAGAAAGAGAAAAACAAATACTGTATGCTAACACACATATATGGAATCTAAAAAAAAAAAAAGAAAACAGTTATGAAGAACCTAGGGGCAGGATGGGAATAAAGACGCAGACCTACTAGAGAATGCCCTTGAGGACACGGGGAGGGGGAAGGGTAAGCTGGGACGAAGTGAGAGAGTGGCATGGACTTATATATACTACCAAATGTAAAATAGATAGCTAGTGGGAAGCAGCCTCGTACGTAGCACAGCGAGATCAGCTCCGTGCTCTGTGACCACCTAGAGGGGTGGGATAGGGAGGGTGGGAGGGAGGGAGGTGCAAGAGGGAAGAGATATGCGGATATATGTATATGTATAGCTGATTCACTTTGTTATAAAGCAGAAACTAACACATCATTGTAAAGCAATTACACTCCAATAAAGATGTTAAAATATTAAAATAAATAAAAATGAAAAGAGCAACTTTGTCAAACTTCCTTAACATTACTTTGCAGTTTACTATATTTTGATTTCTTTACATATGTGAAGATGTGATATAACAATCTTTTCAGTGCTGAGGGCTTCTAAAGATCTTAATCCAATCCTCATTCTAAAAGATGGTACAAGATAAACTTAAAGAAAGAAGGCAGAAGTTGGGCACTAAAAAATGAATTTTGGATACAGCATCTTAAGGAAAATAAAAAGCAGAGCCATGATGAACAATATAAGGAGTAAGGATTTCTTTAAGTGGTGTGGAAGAAGAGAGGAAATTTAAATGTAAAAACTGAAGAGAATTTAGTTAGATGTAAAATAGGGTCAATGTTAGAAAAGCCTCCAGAATCTCAACTACATTGTGTAACAGAGACACCTGCTGGTCACTATATATTTCACTGTTCAAACCTTCAAAATACCATTTGTTTTTTTACTCTGTAACTTGTTCTCCAGATCATCTCTAAACCATTAAAATTTCACAGCATGAACACGGTGAGAGATTCATATTAAAAAGATAATAATTAAATAAATGGAGTGCATTTTTCCTCGAATCTGGGAACAAAATCTGGGCTAGCAAGACACCTTTAACTACATTAAGCCTGCCTTGTGTAATGTATAATAATATCCTACTGAAAGTTAAAGTATACCATACAACTCTAGTAAAATAACTAGTTTTGCTTTTTGAAAGTACATAATAATAGTATGGTTAATGACAAAGATAAAAATGTATAAAACAAATATATCTAAGACATTAAATTAGGATTCTGTGTTAGAAAATGAATGTAAGCCATGATTATGTAAAAATATTAAAAGTTTATCTTATAGTATTATAAACCAGTAAAATAAACTGGTTTATTTTCTCTCACTGCTATAAAATTCTCAAGATAGATGTATCCATATCAACTACAGCAGTACCTAAAAGTCATCAGACATAAGCATTAATCAGCTGATTGTGACTGATAAATTGGGACTCCTATCCCTAAGAGCACTTTGACTCAGTGGAAATATATCCCTTTTCCTTAAATAATTCAGGTTAATTAAGATACTATAAATATACCTTTGGCTAACAAAATATAATTTGCATATTCTTTAGCACCCTCAAATGTCATGCTTTGAACCCTGAGATTTAAAAAATATTTCAAAAACCAAGAACTGCAATCAGAATCTTAATTTGCTTGTACCATAAATTAACTCAGTATGTTAGATATTATCCATGGCTAAAGTCACAATGTGGGCAAATATAAAAATGCTAATTATAATCAAATAGTTCATCAGTTAACATGTATCACCCCTCTGTGTTCAATACTATACTTAGGATTGTAAGAGATGCAGAACTATAAGACAATCTATTTTCAAGGACCCCATATTCTGATTGGATAGACCACTTTATTTCACATGAAATAATATTGTCAACAAAAGTCAGCATTAAATTATGAGCTAAATTAAGTCATGTAAAAGTTCCTGCATGAGTTTTGGGATTGTTAGAGACTAGTTTGGGAAATGCTCATAGTGGAAAGGCACTGAAAGGGCATATGAATACTGGTCTGGATCTGAGAAGGCAGAAGTCTTAGTGAACTTTGCATCAGGCAAAGAGAACAACATGAGCAATGGGAAGGGAGCAAAGCCTGGTAAGAATCTGTTTGTGGGCAGGGAGTAGGTCACCCTAAAGCAGAGAGTGGAGTAAGGGAATAGCAAGGAATACTTGGCTTGAGAGTGAGGGGCCAGTATAGGGAGATTCAAGCTTTCAAGCTTGGCAGAAAGTTTAGATCTGGTGAATCAGGACGTAAGAAAGATGAGTTTTGATAAATTCAAAGAGAGTGACTTGATAAATTCACTGTTTAGGGAAGATTAGTTTGGCAGCAACCTTCACCATAAGTGGTCTAAAATAGATTGGCTCTGCTTGAGTTACTTTGCTAATAATATTTGGATTCGAACTTCAGCTACAGGGAAAGCAGTTCATATATAACTTCATACATTCCATATGATGATTAAATTATTTACTTGATGTCTATGCCAATAATAAATGAGGAAGACAGTTAAGCAATAAATCTGATTCCTATTGATGACCAACCTAGTAAATGAGATCTCCATGCTCACCCTCTTCTACCTCCTTTGCTCCACTCCTTGATTAAAGGATAAATATTGCTTAAGAGGAAAGAATAATTATCATTCTCCTCTTATTATCTAATCCTCATTAGGAAAATGTAGATTTGTCCAAGACTAGTAAGTACATAATAATTATAATAGGGAATACAGTCTATGCTACTATTAATGACTGCCTATTATTTGTCAAGTATAATATACATATTATTTCACTTCATTTTCACCACAGCCCTGCAAAGAAGGAACTGTGATCATTTTTCCAGCTGGGTTGTCTGAGGCTAACAGGGTCTAGAACTTCCCTCGGATTGTGTGTTGGGATGTGAAGTCAGGTCTGTCTGGCTCCAAAGCTTGTGCTCTCAGCATGCTTTTTCCCAGTCTCTCTGGTGAGGAAACTGCTTGAAACATTGAAATGACTCCTTTCCCCCTTCATCCTCATAGAACTAAGTGTCAAAGTTAAAGGTCACTTCAAACTACATCCAAATTATAGCATGCCAAAATGTTAGTGAACTGCTACAGCCATGATCGTGGAAAGCACGAGTATTGATAGTAAGGTCTGGCTAAGAACTCAAGTGGCAGACTTTCAATTCATAGTTGTAAAATTAATCTGAAGTATCTGAGAGTCATAATGAAGCCTGACATTGAATAAGAGGTTAACAAAACAATCTTCTGGTTTTGTTTCTTTGTTTCAGATACTTAGTTTTGGGGATACCATCCAGGCATATCTACATTCTGGACTGTTTTTTAAAGTTCTTAAACTATTGATATTGAGATTTTCTTGACTATCCCTCTCATTTTGGCATGGCTTTTCACTATTATTGATTCATATAACCCCATCTGGAGAGCAAATAATCTCTGGTTTATAGTTTTTAAATAAGAGAGAAAGAAGGTTAAGAGTTCTCAGCTATCTAGGTACACAGTTCTTTCCAACTTCGGTAATAATGTACAATAGAGAAAGAGGATATGGGTCCAGGTCAATTGATTTTAATGGCAGAAGTTAAGGTGTGTGGTCACTTTCACTGGCCCTAACTCACAAGTAAAAATTGCCATTTCAGGGGTCATCAGTCAATTTAAATTATGCCATTTTTAGCTCAGAGTTTTTAAGGTTGCAACATAAGAAATCTGGAGGACTTGCACTTCTGGAAGAATTGTATATTAGACACATTAGAGTCCTCTCACTAGGGGAAAAAAAAAAAGAGCTTCAATAAGACATTATTTTTATTGCATGCCACTGAAAATTTGAGGAAAATCTCTAAGTGACTAAAATATATATATTTTTAAAAGCTTGCTGAAATTCAAAAGGAAAGCCAAGAAAGAATCCTCAGGAGGCAGAGACGCCCTAAGGGCAAACGCAAAAATCATCACTGCAAATCCTTGCTAGTAGCAAGACAGAGAAAATGAATCTGAGACTCGTGGATTTAGCTAAGGTCCTTGGACAGGACTAAAATGGTCCCAGATCCACTGTTCTGATCAAAGTGGATCACCCAAGTGCTTTTTTTTAAAAAAAAAGACAAGTTTTTTTAGAGCAGTTTTGGGCTCACAGCAAAACTGGGGGGAAGGTACAGAAATTTCCCATATACCTCCTGCCTTGCACATGTATAGCCTCCTCCATTATCAACATCTCCCACGAGAGTGGCTACAACTGATGAACCTACATTAACAGATCATAATCATCCAAAGTCCACAGTTTACCTTAGGGCTCACTCTTGGTTTTGCACATTCTACAGGTTTGGATAAATGTATAAGGACATGTATACATCATTATTGTATCATACGGAATAGTTCCACTGCCCTAAAAGTCCTCTGTTCTTTGCCTTTTCATCCCTTGACTCGACTCCACTTTAACCCCTAGAAACCACTGATCTTTTTACTATCCTTTTACTATCCTCATAGTTTTGTCTTTTTTAGAATGTCATATAGTTGGAACCATATAGTATGTAGCCTTTTCAGGTTGACTGCTTTCACTTAGTAATATGCATTTAAGGTTCCTCCATGTCTATTCATGGCCTGATAGCTCCTTTCTTTTTAGCACTAAATAATATTCCATTGTCTGGCTGTACCATAGTTTATTTATAGATTCACCTACCTAAGGATATCTTGGTTGCTTCCAAATTTTGTTAATTATGAATGAAGCTGCTATAAACAATCACATGCAGGTTTCTGTGTGGACCTAAGTTTTCAACTCCTTTAGGTAAATATCAGTGAGCACGACTGCTCAATCATATGGGTATGTTTAATTTTGTAAGAAACTGCAGAACTATTGTGCAAAGTGACTGTACCATTTCGCATTCCCACTAGCAATTAATTTGAGTTCCTGTTATCCACATCCTCACCAGGATTTGGTGTTGTCAGTGTTCTGGTTTTGGGCCATTTTAATAAATGTGTAGTGGTATCTCATGGTTGTTTAATGTGCATTTCCCTGATGACACATGATGTAAAGCATCTTTTCACATGAACGTTTGGCATCTGTATATCTTCTTGTTCAGGTGTCAAGGCCTTTGGCCCATTTATTAATGTGGTTGTTTGTTTTCTTATTGTTAAGTTTTACTAAGTCTTTGTATATTTTGGATAATAGTCATTTATCAGATGTCTTTTGCAAATATTTTCTCCTAGTCCATGGCTTGTCTTCTCCGACGTTGTCTTTTGCAGAACAGAAGTTTTTAATTTTAATGAAGTCCAGCTTAACAATTATTTCTTTCATGGATCATGTCTTTGGTGTTGTATCTAAAAAGTCATCATCATAACCAAGGTCATCTAGGTTTTCTCCCATGTTATCTTCTAGTTCTACAGTTTTGTGTTTTACACTTAGGTCTATGATCCATTTGGAGTTAATTTTGTGAAAGATGTCAAATCTGTGTCTATATTCAATTTTTCACATGTGGATGTCCAGTTGTTCCAGCACAATTTGCTGAAAAGACCACCTTTACTCCATTGTATTGACTTTGCTCCTTTGACAAGGATCAGCTGATTATATTTACCTGGACCTATTTCTGAGCTCTCTATTCTGTTCCATTAATCTATTTGTCTGTTATTTTACCAATAACACACTGTCTTCAGTACTACAGCTTTATAGTAAGTCTTGAAATCAGGTAGTGTCAGTTAACCAAACTTGTTCTTCTCCTTTAATATTGTTTTGGCTATTCTGGGTCTTTTATCTCTCCATTTAAACTTTAGAATCAGTTTGTTGATATTCACAAAATAACTTTCTGGGATTTTGATTGGGATTTCATTGAGTCTATAGATCAAGTTGGGAAGAACTGATATCTTTACAATATCGAGTCTTCCTATCCATGTAGAGAGTATCTATTTATTTAGTTCTTTGATTTCATTCATCAGGATTTTGTAGTTTTCTTTATACAGATCTTGTGCACATTTTGTTAGATTTATACCTAAAAATTTCATATTCTGAGTGCTAAGGCAAATGTTATTGTTTTTAACTTCAAATTCCACTTGTTCATTGCTGATATATAAAAAAGTAATTGACTTTTGTGTATTAACCTTGAATCCTGAAAACTTGTGAATCACTTATTAGTTCTAGGAGTTTTTGATGTTATTGTTAATTCTTTTGGATTTTATACATAGACAATTATGTCAACCACAAAGAAAGAGAGTTTTGTTTTTTCCTTCCCAACCTGTATAACTTTTATTTCTTTTTCTTTTCTTATTGGCTAGGACTTCCAATACAATGTCAAAATGAGTGATGAGAGGGGACATCCTTGCCTTGTACTTGATCTTAGTAGGAAAGATTCAAGTTTCTCACTATTAAGTATGGTGTTAGCTAAAGGTTTTTTACAGATTTTTTTATCAAGTTGAGTAAGTTTCCTTCCATTCCTAGTTTACTGAGAGTTTTTATCATGAATGGTTTTTGGCTTCTGTCAAATGCTTTTTCTGTATCTATTGATATGATCATGTGTTTTTGTTTTTGCTTTTAGCCTGTTGATGTGATGAATTATACTAATTGATTTTTGACTGTTGAATTAGCCTTGCATACCTGGGATAAATCCCAGTTGGCCATGGTGTATAATTCTTTTTATACATTATTGGATTTGATTTGCTAATATTTTACTGAGAATTTTTGCATCTATGTTCATGAGAGATATTGGTTTGTAGTTTTCTTTTCTTGTAATGTCTTTATCTGGTTTTGGTATTACAGTAATGTTGGCCTCATAGAATGGGTTAGAAGTATTTCCTCTGTTGTATACTCTGAAAGAGATTGTAGAGAACTGGCATAATTTCTTCCTTAAATGTTTGACAGAATTCACCAGTGAACCCATCTGGGCTTGTTGTTTCCAGTTTTGGAAAGTTATTAGTTATTGATTCAATTTCTTCAATAAATATACATCTGTCCAGACTATTTCTTCTTGTGTGAGTTTTGGCAGATTGTATCTTTCAATAAATTGGCCTATTTCATGTAGGTTATAAAATTTATGGGCATAGAACTGTTCATACTATTCCTTTATTATCCTTTTAATGTTCATTGGGTGTACAGTAATGTCTCCTTTTTGATTTCTGATATTAGTAATCTGTATCCTCTCTCTCACTTTTTTTTCTTAATTAGCCTGGCTAGAGGCTTATTGATTTTGTTGATTTTCAAAGAATCAGCTTTTGGTTTCATTTTTTCTCAC
This sequence comes from Eschrichtius robustus, assembly GCF_028021215.1. Classification (NCBI taxonomy): domain Eukaryota; kingdom Metazoa; phylum Chordata; class Mammalia; order Artiodactyla; family Eschrichtiidae; genus Eschrichtius; species Eschrichtius robustus. The sequence goes on along the minus strand of NC_090829.1, from coordinate 117,714,992 downwards.
TGTTGATTTCTTGTTTTCAATTTCATTGATTTCTGCTCTAATTCTTGTTATTTCTTTTATTTGCATACTTCGAATTTAATTTGACCTTTTTCTAGTTTCTTATGGTAAAAACTTAGACTTTTTATTTTCCATCTTTCTTCTTTTCTAATGTATGCATTCAGTGCTACAAATTTCATTCAAAGCACTACTTTTGTTGCATCTCACAAATTTTGATAAATTGTGTTTTTATTTTCATCTAGTTCAAAATATTTTAAATTTCTCTTGAGATTTCTTCTCTGATCCATGTGTTATTTAAAAGTGCCTTGTTTGATTCTGTATATATTTTGGAATTTTCCAGTCATCTTTCTATTATTATGACTTCCATTGTGGTCTGAGAGCAGATATTGTATGATTTCTATTCTTTTAAATTTGTTAAGGTGTGTTAACAAATATAGCCCAGAATGTGGTCTGTCTCAGTGAATGTTCCATATGTGCTTGCAAAGAATGTGTAATCTACTATTGTTTGATGAAATGGTCTGTAGATGTCAGTTATACCCAATGGATTGATGAATTATTGAGTTCAACTATGTCCCTACTGATTTTTCTACCTACTGGATCTATTTCTGATAAAGGCAGTTTTTGCCTCATGTATTTTGACACTCTGTTGTTAGGAACATATATGTTAAGGATTGTTATTTCTTCTACAAGGATTGACTCCTTTATCAATAGGCAATGCCCTCTAAAGAGGGCATCCCTAACGTTCCTTACTTTAAAGTTTGCGCTGCATGAAATTAATATAGCTAGTCTTGCTTTCTTTTGACTAGTGTTAGCGTGGTATATTTTTCTCCAACCATTTACCCACCTCTCTTATGGATCCTAAAAGAGTTGATTTTCCAGTCTGTTCAGCTTTTTACTTGTTGTAGGACAGAATGGAGGCTTCTAAGTTCCTTGAATACAGAAATGGAAACTAGACTTTTTTTTTCTAATATTTGTATAAAAAATAAATGGAAGAAAAATAGCCAACACACTCTTGAAGAAAAGGAATAAAGCAAAGGTATTTGCCCTGATAAATAGCATGATCTATTATAAAACTATAATAATAAAAATGATATTAGATCAATTGACTGGTAAAATAACATAGCTCAGAAACAGACCTATAAATATTTAAATCTGATGTATAATAGAGATGGCCATGCAAAACATAGAAATTATGGACTCTTCAATAAATAATATTCAGCTAATAGTTATAAATCTGAAAAAAAAATAGTATGGGATCCTTACCACAAACCACACACAAATCAATTCCAATTTGATTAAAGACCCAATCTCAAAGCTAACAGAGTATAGGAGGATATATTAATGACCTCAGAGTAGGTTAGGTGTTTTAAAACAAGATATAAAAGGTATTAATCATAAAAGGTTGATAAAATTGACCACATTATATAGTTAAAGTTTATGTCACTAAAAAACATTATAAAGGTAAGCTAAAGGTAAAGAAAAGCCATAGAAATATTTGCAACATATATTAGTACTAAAAACTGCAAAATATAATATTAAAAACATGTAAAGAACTCAATCTCATTAACAATCAGGAAAATGCAAATAAATATCACAAAGAGATATCACTCTACTTTTATCAGAGCAGAAAATATTAACCAGTATGATAAAGCCAAGTGTTGGCAACCATGTGGTTCAATTAAAACTCTGTATGGCATGGCTATGAGTATAAATTTGGTAAAACCACTCTAACAAACAATTTGGATTTATTTTATAAAGCCAAATATTCATGTATTCTACATTCTCCTATTTCTAAACCATTGAGAAATGCTTTTATAATTATATCAGGAGAATGTCTACAGCAGCATTCTTCATAACGACAATTATAACTGGAAACAAATGAAATGTCCATAAAACAGTAGAATGGATAAGTTGTGAGGTTTTTTCACATAATGAGCTATTATATACCAATAAAATTAAGGATATATAACTACAAAAAATAACTCAGAAAGTAAATATTGAGAGCAAAAAGTCACAGAAATCTATAAAGAGTGGATAATTTTTCATTAGGTCGATTCAACTAATTTGAAACTACGTGCCCTAGAGTCCCCCTGTCTCTGTGCTTTTTAGTTAAGGTTGCTACAAGAGAAATTTATCTGAGATTTGGAAGGTGAAGTTTTTAACTCCCAGAATATCAGTATCATTCATGTGCAGTTGCAGTTCACAAACACTGTGACTGATCTTGGCAAAGGACAGCAGCCAGGCCAACAGCTCCCCCCCAGATACCTCCAGGTCTTGTTCAGCTTCTCTGATTCTGGCTGTGGTTCAGCTCCAGGGTCAAGAGAGTCATCTTATCCTGCAGGTCATCTGCCTCATCAAGACTGGAGGTCATGGGAGGCAAATATGTTTCCAGTTTGTCCTTGGTCTCTCCCACTTCATGTACAGCTTCACTTACAGACCCAGGCCTAGCTGACTTCTAACTGAGGGGAGCAAAAAAAAAAAGACCTACGGAGACTGCATATTTGGTTCTACAATTGCCTAAATTCTAACTTCTATGATAAATACCTAATTCTATATCACTCATATGGGTTCTGCTTCCCCGAGCAAACCCTAACTGATGCCAACATGAGGCCAAATGTTTTACACAGCTCAAAACTAAAACTAAATAATGTATTGTTTTGGTATGCATCGTACTGATAATTTTTTAAAGAAAGGAAATGGCTAACACAAAATTTACTTCTAAGAGGAAGGCAGGAATAGGAAAGGATAGGAAAGAAACACATTGGTAGATTCAGTGGTATTTGGAATGGCATGGGTAAAGTTCTTAGGGGAGGAGGGGGGATTCATCAGTGTACATTTTATTATTTTGCTTCACAATTTACACATAGATTATATACATAATTTTGTGTACCAAATATTATACAAGAATCATAAAATATAAAGCACTGAGATAAGAAGGGCATGAAAGGAAAGCAAAAAAAAATCAAAAGTTCAACAGGACAAGAATGTAGTATCCAGAGCAAAGGTGCACCAATTTTCTGAACCAGTGCTAGGAAGAAACCCATCAGCAGAGGTTGGAAACAAGAGCAGGCCTGGGAGTAAGCAACAGGGTAACTGGAAAAATTTAGGAGTAAAGCATGCCTTTATAATACTCTGGAGGTACTAGCTTGTCTGTCTAATGAACGAAGGCTGCAACCAGTGAGGACTCCATTTTGGACAAAGTTAAAGCAGGTTCCTAACACGGTTCTCAAAGCCAAAGGAAAAGTGGAATAGTATCCCCATATAGCACCGCTCCATACAGTATAAATAAAAAGAAAAATGCTTCCACACATTTGCAGGGAACTCCTTCACTATTTTCTCACTCCACAACAGAAGTGAATTATCATTATTTAAAGATGATAGCTACTTAGAAAATCAGAAATAAATCAAATGAGAATTAAACTGATTAAATGTATCAAAAAATCAGTAGTCTAAGAGTTTTAATTGACAATGTAATTCTAACAAAGACTGCATAATGATACCAACAAAGGCTACAGATTACCTTTGAATAAACTTAACAGGGAATGCGTAAAACCTATTTGAGGAAATTAAAACTGTCCCACTGGACATAGAAGTCCTCATTAAATACGGAAATACATCTTATTCCTAGGTAGAAAATCTCATTGCTGGAAAGATGTCAATTCTCCTCAAACCAATACAAAAAATTAAAGTTTTAATCAAAATCCTAATAGAATTGTTTAGAGAAAAAAGAACTAAGTTGATTCTTCAATCTATGTGGAAAAGTAAGTCAATGAAAAGGGGCAAGAAATTGTCAAAAGTGAGTAATAAATATACACTTATCCAATCAGATACAAATATGTATGATAAAGCTTCAGTGATTAAAACAGTATGTTACTGACTCCGATAATTGGATTAATGAAACACAATAGTCAAGCAAAGACCCATGAGCATATGGAAGTTTTGAACATTATAAATGAATCATTTCAAACCAGTGAGGAACAGAACAGCCTACTTGGTAACTATTATTTAACAATTGCCTGTATATTTAGCAATAGAATTGGAAATCAATCTCACAAAATATGTTATAATAAATTTCTATTAACTTTAAGATTTGAATATAAAATATTCTTTTAAGACAAGAATAAAATGTGGGAACATTATTAAAATCTTAATTTGGGAAGTTCTTTCAATGAATGACACCAACCTTAGAAGCCATAAAAGAAAACACTTGACTATATAAAAATTTAAAACTTCAACATGACAAAAGATGGCATAAACAGAATAAAAAGCAAACAACATACTGGGAAAAACTACTACAGCATATAAATGAGAATTTTGATATGAATATTAATAAGAAGTATCCACAAAATAATAAATAAAGATGACCAACAATTGAATGAAGGATATGAACAAAATAAAATATAAATGAACTATAAACATTAACAAAGATTTTTTAACATCACTAATAAACATATAAATGCAAAAATAAAGTAACTGTAATGTAATCATCTCCTATGAGATTAGCAAATATTGATAATATGCAGCACTGGCCAGAAGGAAGGGAGGGGCAACTACACATACACATTTATATACAGGAGTATAAATTGGTACAGATTTTTGGAGGACAAATTAGCAATACTTATCAAAATACCTATGCAAAATTAAAGTTTTTAACTCCTAATAAGTGATACGCAGAAATAATTACAGAAGAAGGAAAGACAGATGCAGAAAGATTTCAGTGCAGAATTATAAGAGCAAAGAGCTAGATATGACACAAGTGTCCAATAGTACCCAAGTACATATCTGATTGCTTAAATAAATTACAGTACATTAGTGTAGTGGAGAATTACATAGCTATTAGATTGGAACAGTATTTTTCATAACAACGTGGAAAGATATTTACTATATATTATTAAGGAAAATATGCAAAATTACAGAATAATATATATCATATGAGCATATTTCTGTTAAAAAAAAGTATAGTTACGTTATGTATGTCTGCAGAAAAAAAAATTCAAGAAAACACACCATATGGGGAAGTTGGATTTTTCAAAGGGGAAAAGTTTTCTAATTTTACATACTACTGCATTGTTTAAATTTTTTACAACAAGCTATATAAAGAAAATGTTTTCAGCTGGCCTAAAATTTGCAGAAAAAAATTTCACATAAAAAATGAGAAATCTAGAGCAACAGTATATTTCACCTAATCCTCTGAGCTCATCATCTTCATGAATAAAACAACTCATTGCCAACATTTGAAATTCTTAAAGTATATGGCACTGAAACAAGTTTAAACCTATTTCCTAGAATACTGCAAAAGAAAAATTATAGGAAAGTACAGCTAATTTTGTTTAAAAATATATTTAAAAGAGTCCTAAAGTTAGTCTAAAAGAGACCTAAGTAGACTGCATTATCAGTATTATCTTCTTTATAGAAATTTTGGCCCATTAGCAATTAAATCTCTCTCTTTCATTACAGTAAAAAAAAAAAAAAAAAAAAAAGGCTGAATGCTTCCCTTTAATACTTGGAAATAACTGTTGGGAAATAAAGACATAAAATATTATCCAAAAAGTCCCCTCTCCATTAAGGTAAATCTTTCTCTGAAGCAGTTATCACACTTAAAATTGTATGACTATTTTAGCAAGTAGTTGTTAAATGTCTGGGATTCTCCAACCAAGTTATAAGCTCCTTGAGCTCAAAAATTCTTTCATTCTGGTTCCTTACTGTAAGAAATGGTAGGTGTAAAATAAATATTTGTGGAAGGAAGGAAGGAGGGAAGGAAGGAAGGAAGAAAGGAAGGAAAGAAGGGAGGGAAGAAAGGTGGGAAAAGGGAGGGAGAGAAATCAGTTACAACATTTTAGAACAAAAATGAATCTCCAAGGCCATCTCTGTTGAAGAGATGTAATCAGTGTCACAGAGCTGGCCCTGGAACTCTCTTCTAATAGTTGGCCCAGAATTATTCCTGTTCTACCAGGCAACATATGCTATTCTGTTTCAAGTTTATAGATTTCATCCCAATCTCAACCAAAAGAGTATCTTGATATACTTAGTACAGACAATCTGGTAAAAATTAGCCAAACCTTTCAACACTTATCACTAAAATCTCAGATAGGTTGTTGTTAAGATATTTAAGTCAGACCATTTGAATAGGACCTAGAGATTCTGAACATTTTACATCCCTCCCCTTCTCTCCTCTATCTTCAGCCTGTATGTAGTTAAGGCTAGAAAGCTATTTTATTTTGCACTTCTCTTGAACTTCTTCTTTATGTCAGATAAAAATTTAAGGCCAAAACTTTTTGTTATGGAAAACAAATAAATACTTTGGAAAAGACCATGTTTCTTAAGGCTTTCTTTGTTGAAAAAGAGAAAACCACCTGAAAATTGATACACACTGCCATATTCTAGAATCCATATTAACTCCCCATGCAATGTTCCAGCTATATAAAATAATTTTTAACCATTGGGACAGTTTTATTCATGTGCTCCAAAACCATATCTAAAATATAATGATCTTGCTGTGGCTACATACTCTTTTGATGGGCTGAGGAACAATGAAGGTGGCAAAGAGGATTAGATTGTTGAAGTGCCATATCGTAAGGCATAATTAAATTTAGGAAACCAAAGATAGTTTAGGTTTAAAACCATTCTCTGAATTCTAGAGCTACTAGGAAGAATAATTAAAGAGTGTCATTTGCATTAAAAATAATGTATAACTTATACTTTGGAGAGAAAAAATTGAAAATCATACAAGAACACAAATCTGTATGACCATAAACTTGTTCTTAGGAGATAGAATTCATTCATTAATTCAACAAATATTACTATGTGCCACAGAGTTATTCATGGAGTTATTAATTGTAGGTCACAAAGCAAATTACACCCAGAAGATGAATAAAATAACTGAAAAAAACTCAAGATATTAAATCATTTCATCCTTATTTAAAAATTATAAATAGTACTAATTACAAAATTGCCTATTATAGTGTTGAAGAACTGCCATGGATTGAACATGTTCCACTAAAATCATATGTTGAAGCCCTAACCCCCAATGTGACTGTGTCTAGAGATAGGGTACTTAGGAAGTAAGTAAGATTAAATGAGGTTAGAAGGATGGGGCCCTCATCTGAAAGGACTGTGGTCTTAAAAGGAAGAGAAAGAGATCTTTCCCTCTCTCTCTCTCTCTCTCTCTCTCTCTCCCTTTCTCCCTCTCAACCATGTGAGGATACAATGAGAAGGCAACCATCTGCAAGCCAGGAAGAGAACTCTCATCAGGAACTGAACTGGCTGGCATCTTGATCATGGATATTACAGCCTCCAGAACCACTATGGGAAAATAAATTTCTGTTGTTTAAGCCACCCAAGCTGACTAAGACAAGAAGATAGTTTCTTTGTTTGCTTTTAATAAGACAGACTTGGTTTCAAATTCTGCCTTAGCTAACTCTCTAAATCTTAGTTTCCTGTCTGTAAAAAATTATTAACCTATCCCAAAATCCATTTTTAGAAATACAGTTTATAATACATATAAAGCAGTTATTATAGAATTTAAAAAATGATAAATATTATTATTTTGTTTTATTCATCATTTAAATAAATTGTTTAGCAAATCATAGACTGTTATAACTTAAAGAGAACTTAAATAATACATATTTATATACAAATTCATCATTAATAAATGGCTTTTCAGAAAGAAGTGATTTATCTCTCATGAGTAGAGTCATTTGTTTTGATCTTCAAGTTCAAGGTAGTATAATCTTTGAATGACTAGCTATGTGGCAGAAGACACTAATGTTCATTAAACACGATAAAAGACTACAATTATTTTAACAGGTTGTTGAATACACTGTTTATGTAGCATTTAGTGAAAAAAATTTTAAGATATTATCTTATTGTTTGTATAAATTTTCATATTTTTATTACTTTAAGTAAAAATTGTCCTCAGTATATGTAGAATTTGACAACAGATAGGCAATCAGTAAAAGTTCATGTAATGAATGGATAAATCCAATTATTTTAGCAACACTAAAAATATATATGATGACCTGCTCCAATACACATTCAATCACTCATTCAAAAGCATCTAATCACCATGTATGGCATGCTGTGGAAATACTAAGATGAGCCAGACATGATCATAGTCTGCAAGCAGCTGGGTCCCCAAAATTCAGGAAAGGGTCTCACGTACATCCAATTATATCCACGCCATATTTACTTCTCTTACTTATTCATTCAGTTAATATATTTTAAGCAGCCACAGTGTATTTAGCACTCACTGGTTCAGAAACTGGGAATACAATGGAGAACAAGACAGCAAAGCCCCTTCTCCCATGGAGGCTCCATTCATAGTCTATAATGTACATGCCTCTTTCCGTCTTTATCTTTCTTTGTCTTAGGCACATCCACCACCTACCAAAGTTTGTAGCACACAGTAATAAATAGTGCAGTTAGACATAGGACTAGCATATGTGTCACACTCCCATATCCAAACCCATGGTAGAAATTGTTAATTAATTATGGCCCTCATTCCCCAAGAGTCCGAAGTTGATGTCAAAATCCTTTTCATCACAGTATTCATATCAGCCATGACTAATCAATTAGACTTAACAAAAAAGCTAAAATATCTATTTAAACTGCTGAGTAGAATGCAGAATACAGGTGCAAGCTATAACTCCCCCCAACCATGTTAACGAACAGGAAAAAAATGCATGCATCCATAAGTCAAATTTATAAAACCAGAGCAGTGAGGAAGCAAAGAGGAATGGACAAACTATTTCTAGAGATGGAATATCTCTTCTTAGGCAAGATGAGATCAGCAGCGATTAGCTTCATTAGGAGCATTTGTCAAATCTGTGATTTGAAGATCTAGTTAAGACTTAAGTAGAGGAACTCTACTAGGAGAAAGAGAAACTAGCAGAGCTTTGGGTAGTCACTGGAAATGGAATATGAGTGCTGGGGTGGTGCAAAAAACTCTTGCTTTCTTGCAATGCTTAGGAGACAAAGCCCTTCTAGAGGGAGGGGCCTGTGAAAACAAAAGAAACGTCTCTACTTGAAATATATGAAACCCGAGAAGTACTAAATTTATCTTAACCTACAATTCAGCACCCATCACGCTAAATTTCCAACTGAACTGAAGTAATTTGCCCTCAGTCTATGTGTGTAACAGAGAAGAGCAAATACTGACTGAGGGAAAATAAGATCAACCTCTCTCTCTATGGTTTTTGGCATGCTAAAATAAATATGAGATATCTGAAGAAGCAGGAGAATGTAACTGAAAATAAAAAGAAAAAAAACAAGATGATATAAGGAGATTCTCCACCCTCCATCATGTCATTGGAATAAACAGATGAGAGCTTTAAAATAAATAACAAGAATAATTGTAAATAAAGTAAATAATGGAAAGAATAAAAGATTTTCAGTATACAATTAGAATCAACATAAAAATTAAATGAGACATCCTAAAACTGAAAAAAATACATATATGAGTTTAAGAACGCATGGAATGTGTTTAACAGCAGACTAGACACAGTAAATAGCAGACTGACACAATAAAGACATTATTAGTGAGCATAAAAATAGAATATTCAAATGGAAGTACACAGAGAAACAACTTGGAAAAAACAGAACTGCATATTAGACTATAGGGCAAAAAATAATACAGGACATGAATATATGTGTAATTGGAATCTCAGAAGAAGAGAAAAGGGATGGAGACAATATTTGAAAAGATATGGATGATAATTTTTCCAAACCTGATGGCAGGCATCAACCAGAGATCCAAGAATCTCTGCCAACCCCAAGAAGGATAAATACAAAGAAACTATATATGGAAAAACACAGTTAAAATGCTCAAATTATAGAGAAAAATAACATTTTTAATCAGGCCGAGAAAAAAAGACACATCACCTTCAAAAAGTAAGAATGAGATTTATGACTGACTTTCCAAAATAAATAATAAAAGACAAAAAGTAATGGAATGACATCTTTAAAGCACTGAAAGAAAAAATTAAAACTGCCAACTAAATCCTATATCCAATGAAAATATTCTTCAAAAATGAAGGTGAATTAAAGATGTTTTCAGCCCCTCCTTGAAAAACCTGAAAGAATGTGTTACTAGTGAACCAGCACTATAAGAAACATGAAAGGAATATTTTCAGGTTGAAAGAAAATAGTCAAAGATGAAAGAAATGAACACTATAAAAGTTAAAGTTAAATCAAATGCATGTTTATGATTTAAAAGTAATAATAAGTAATAAGTATGCTTTGTGGGGTTAATAACATACTCTATGTACAAAATATGACATAGCAATAGTTCAAGGATAGGAGTGGTAAATGGAAAGAAACTCTAATCACATTTAAATAATGTAAATCAAAAGAGTAACATGACTTTTTGCTATCTGTTATAAGTTGAATTGTGTCCCCCTCCCCAAAAAAGATATGCTGAAGTCCTAACCTTCAGTACCTCAGAGTGTGACCTTATTTGAAAGTTAGGATTGTTGCATATGTAATTAGGTAAAATGAGGTCACAATGGAGTAGAGTGGTTTCTCAATCCAATATTACTGATGTCCTTATAAGAAAATGGCCATCTAAAGATACACTGAGACACACAGAGAAATGTCATATGATGATAAAGTCATGTTCTGTTACTGAGAGTGGTATGCTAATATGTCCATCTATGGTTCTGGGTTTTACTGTTTTTCCTGTATGTGTTTTTAAAGCTATGTCAATTTTAGCTTTATATATTTCAAAGCTTCTTTTTTGGCATATGCAAATTTAAGATTGCTGTTATCTTTTATTATCATGAAATATTCCTTTTTACATCTAATAATCTTTCTTGCTTCGGAGTCTACTTTGTCACAGGGCCAGAACCAGAGTGCAAAATTTAAGGAGACACTGATTCTCTGGTGTGGACTCTGCACTTGCATTTTTATTTTCTTTCTATTAATTGGTTATTAATAACTTTTATGATATTTTAATTAGGTTGTAAATATTTATATTTAGAGGAGCTCTCTGTAAAGTAAGGAAGTTAATCTCTCTTGTATCTCATGTATGTTTAATATTTCCTCAGTTTGTCATTTGTCTTTTGACTTCATATATATTTATGTATGAATAATTTAAAATTCTATATAATGAAATTTCTTTTTGTACAGTTTTGCTTTACAATTTCTGGGTTTTAAGTTTTAATTTGAAATACCTCTTCAAATCCCAAGTTAATGAATAAAACCACCTATACTTTTTGAATTAAATCTTTCATCCATCTGGAATTTATTTTGATGTTAAAGTAAAATATCTCTATGGTTAACGACATAACCAATTGTTCCAATAAAACTTATTGGATAACCCATCTCTCCCTTTCTCCTAATTTTAAAGGAAATGCCACTTTCTTCTTTGGTCTATTTTCTATTTCCTCTATAGTATAAAGTTGTTTTGATTTTTGTAGCTTTGTCATTTATTTTAACATGTGAAAGGGCTTTCTCATTAGATTCTTATTCCTAAATATTCCAAATGAGTTTTATTGTCATTTTGTCAAGTTATAAAATATCCTTCTGGCATTGTATTTGATATTTCATTGAAATTAAAAATATAAGGAGAACTGGCATCTTTAAAATAGTAACTCCCTATCTCACAGATTATGGTCTCTAAATACCAAATCCAAGCAAAAGGTGCAGGGATCCTTGGAGGTATGGCTAATAATAAATATGAGGCAAAAAAAAAGAATAAGGGGATCCTGAGGCATCTTTTCAGAGCAAGTAGCAAGGAAATAAGTAAAGCCTACTAGGGTTGTGGTAAAAGCACTCAACAGTGAATTTTGAAGAGGCTGCCACTGGCCATTGTTAAGAAAATCTAAGTATTAAAAGGGTAATAATTAAAATAGATTGGAACATATACCACCACACAACAACAATAACTATAACAACAAATTAACTGGTCACCATTGGAGGATGCAAGTAAGCTAACTGATTATTTTTAAAAGTAGAAAGTAAAGAGAACAAATCAAGGGTTAATCTTGCCTTTTTACATAAACTATGCCACTAGGTAATCAAATAGTAAATGAGAGAAGTTCTTCTTTATAAATATATTCCACCTAGCAAAGAAGGAAAAATAGAATATCATTGTTTTGCAATGCTTAATAAATTAACGAGCTTGGGCATTAATCATCAACTAAAACGGAGACAACCAAGTATTATTTGCCTTCTAATAGAAAAACACATGACCAAAGACAAAATAGTCTTGCAAGAACAAAACAAAAAAGAGCCTAAATTAGATCAAACCTCCATATCCAACTAACAATCTTTACTAAATACACAAAAGGAACAAACATGTTTATACCATAGACATGCAATCAGCAAAATTCAGACTATACAAAACCTTGGAGGACAATTTTTTTTAAACTGCAAGTTCTAGACTTTATTTGAATTCTAAGTCAATGGACCAAACTGGAAAACGATAAAATATTTATGAAGTAATTGGAAATCTGAGTACTAACTAGATTCTTAATAGTAGAGAATTATTTTTAATATTTGGGTTTGACAACATTGTGTGTGTATTTGCAAATTATTAATTTTTAAAGATATTTATTGAAATATTTAAAGATAAAAAATATATCTATTTTCTATTAGCTTCAAACTAATATGGAAAGAGGGAATGGGTGGAAATAGATATGAAACATGATTAGTCACTAGTTGATAATTATTGAATCTGGATAAAGTACATGTAATTAATTTATTTTATGTATGTTTAAAATTTTCTATAATAAATTTATTGAGTTTTCCTATCCAAAAAGGTTTTTCTTTCACTTACTTAAATATATTGTTCTAGTCTTAGGGGAGTTTGAAAGTTTCTCCTTTTATTTTTAAATTTAATTCTATGGGTTTTACCTTTTTGTTTCTACATTAAACAGGATCTTTCCTGCCATATTTTTCTAACTGGTTATTGTTTGCATATAGGAAAATTATTTGTGCACAGTATTATTAAAGGAGCCCCTTATTCAATTCTTATTGTTTCTCAGATATTTTTGGTGTGCTAATTTTTCCATGTATATAATTGCTATAGACCGAATGTTTGTGTTTGTCCCCCTACCATACATATATTAAAACTTAATCCCCAATGTGATGGTATTATGAGGTGGGACCTTAGGAGGTGACTGGATCTTGAGGGTGGAACACTCCTGAGTGGGGTTAGTACCCTTATCAAAGAGACTCCAGAGAGTTCCCTTGTCCCTTCCACTCTGTGAAGACACAAAGATAAGACAGCTGTCTATGAACCAGAAAGCAGGTTCTTCCCGGACATCAAATCTGCCAGTGCCTTGATCTTGGACTTCACAGTCTCCAGAACTGTGAGAAGTAAATTTCTGTTGTTTATGAGCTACCCAGTCTATGGCATTTTGTTACAGTTGTCTGAATTAAGACAATAATTATATAATTAGAAAAGAATCATAAATTTTCTTCTTTATTCTTTCTCCAAATTTATACTTCTATTTTATTCTCTTGCACTGGCTGTTAACTCCAGAGCAATGCTCTATAATAGTTGTAAATGGGTATACTTATTTCATTCTCAGTTTTACTGGTAATAATTCTAAGTTTTGTCTGGTTTATTGTTTGGGATATATATTTTTGATCATGTAAGAAGTATTAATGCATTCTTATTCCTTTAAGTTTTTATTATGTTTTGCTTTGATCAGAAAGAAGTTGTGGCACATATATACAATGGAATATTACTCAGCCATAAAAAGAAACGAAATGGAGGTATTTGTAGTGAGGTGGATGGAGTTAGAGTCTGTCATACAGAGTGAAGTAAGTCAGAAAGAGAAAAACAAATACAGTATGCTAACACATATATATGGAATCTAAGGGGAAAAAAAAAAAAAGGTCATGAAGAACCTAGTGGCAAGATGGGAATAAAGACACAGACCTACTAGAGAATGGACTTGAGGATATGGGGAGGGGGAGGGGTGAGATGTGACAAAGTGAGAGAGTAGCATGGACATATATACACTACCAAATGTAAAATAGATAGCTAGTGGGAAGCAACCGCATAGCACAGGGAGATCAGCTCTGTGCTTTGTGACCACCTAGAGGGGTGGGATAGGGAGGGTGGGAGGGAGGGAGATGCAAGCGGGAAGAGATATGGGAACATATGTATATGTATAACTGATTGACTTTGTTATAAAGCAGAAACTAACACACCATTGTAAAGCAATTATACTCCAATAAAGATGTTAAAAAAAATAAAAATAAAAAAAAAAAAATAAATATATTTTTAAAAGACAATATGTTACTTATTGGGGACATATGTAATATATATTTCCATTTAAATTCATTTGAAACATATAGGCAATATCCAAAATAAAAGATATTTTCAAACTAAATAGCAAATACATTTATCAAAGGTTCTGAAGTGTAATAGATTCTTTGAAAAAACAACATTGGCATCAGCTTTTTAGTTACAAACCAAATTTATTACTTACCTATACCTTTACATGAAAAATCTTCATGTAATAAATGTTCAGTCCCCAGAAGATAGAAATATATGAAACCATACTAGTAAAAGAAAAAAAAGTACACATACTCTGGTTCATTAAATGAAATTTGTCCTGTTATGGCATAATTTTAACAAAGGAGTAATTTTTTATGTTCAAATATTATAGTGTTTCATACAGTCTAACAATGTAATGCACAGTAAGTTGTAATTTCAATACACTTACTCTTTTAATGAATGTGCAGAGAACTGGATCAATTTTCCATTGAATGAATTTTTCTTAAACAACAACAAGGGCAATTTGTCCTCTGAATTACATTGATATGTTGTAAGACTTTAATTATTTGGCAATGAGTTTCCTAATGAAGCACATTTCTGAAATAATGTGAATTACTGGGATATATAATTAGACAATTTTCACTCTACCTACTATTTTTAAAAATTACCTACCTCTAATCACTAAATTGAAGGTGAGGTTTAATTTATTAAGAGAATGAATGCTAATTGAGAGCATAATTTTCTTGACTTCTCTTGGCCTTTTATTTTTCTCTCTGTAAATAAGGGGTAGGTGCACCTTGCCCTCTAGGATATTTTCAAGCTATGAACTTCATTTACTTATCCACTCAGAAGTCTCTCATAAATAGCTACAACTGCATAAAAAAAAAGAAAATCTGACAATGTGGCAGTTTTTAGTCTATCCCATTTATATTTATAAATGTAATAAAAATTGATCTTAAATCTGTCATCTGATATATTTTTTGGTTTTACTGCTTCCTTTGTTGATATATTTTGCTATATAGATTTTAAAAGTTTAACTTTGAATTATGTATACTGACACTCCTCCATGAAAAACTGAAAAAATGTACATTTTAATTTTATCCCACTTATTCTTAATAACCTATTCCTTTTTCTATACGTTTTATCATTTTTTGGTCCTTCAGGAAGTTGCCTTCATAAACTTAAATGACCTACTTATGTTTCTATTTCTTAAATTCGCCATTCCACATAATACCTATTAACTCCCTGCTAGGAAAAATGAAGAAATCAGTATATCCACATTTCTTACCATATCCCTGCCCTCATCCTTATTTCCCAACTCTGGTGTTTTCTGTTCTTAATAACATTACTATACCCCTGAGAAATAACTGGGATAGTCTTACCAGCAATCTTTGCTCCTATTAGCAAGGGAGGAAGGGGTGGGTGGCAAGGAGAATGGCAATGACCAGTGCCTGCCACACATGACTAATCCTCCTGATTTGGTTTACACCTCTAGTTCTATCTCTGAAACTTCCACCTCACGCTTTATGATCCAGCAGCCTTCTATGAGACTGCCTTCTGCTTCCACACTCTTGGTAATTCAGTTTCCTCTTCCTGGAACACCTCCAGCCAACTGCTTATTATCCCATCAACCCATCTCGAGTCTCCCTTTTACTCGTCAAAGTACTGCTTAGACGTATTATCTTCCACTAAGTCTTCTCCTCAAGATAAAATTATACAGCCTTTATTCAATCCTGTTTCTGCCCTATGGCCATACTGCACTTATGTTGCACACCATAATAAATTACATTTATGTGTTTATCTTCTGTCTCTCCTTCTGGTTGTTACTAGTGGCTAACACTGTGCTCAATAAATGTTCACATGATCATTATACCCAGTAATATTAAGGAACTGAGTGTTTGAATTACGCATTCTTCATAAGGAAATTGTAGTGAACACTACTCACTATAGGCACACACGCTTTTTATTCTTTACATTATGAAACATTTAAAATATACACGAAAGTGGAGAGCACATTATAAAGAATCCGCATTAACCATAACAGCTTCAATAACCATCAACATTTTCATACACATTTTTATACCGGCTAGAAAGCCACTGGCAGGTTATTCTCCTAGCAGGTTGACCTGTTGTCAACAGGAATTGTTTGACTTATATCTAAGGCAAGGAAATAGATTTCAAGTCTCTGGGATCATTGTTCTAATGAACTTTAACAGCAGTAACGGACGAAACACTTTCAGAAGGAGCCATGAAGTACACTAGGGACCAAGAAGCGAGAAAACTCGGGTCTATTTAGGACTAGAACCAGAAAAACAGTTCACAAGTGTCCTAAATGGCCATTGCATGTTAAGGGATTTGTGCATGAAAACAATTCCTGCCACTTATAACTTAATTCAAGAGAAAGTTAAGGTATTTCGTTTACGTTTTTCTTTTCAACGGCCCTCTTCAGTGTTAGCAATAGAGGAAAATGTGTCCCTGCTCCTTTGGATAAATCGCATTGGCTGAGGATTCCTCGAATTCATTTTTTCCAAAACGAAAGCACAGGAGTGAGGATCGTATCCAAGTTCCAGGGTCGCCAGCCCCTGCCTCCCTCTACGCCCGCACTGTGGCAGGGGCTCTTCTAGGGATGCTGGGGCGAGAGGCGGGGGGGGGGGGAATGTTTGGGACCGCCCCCCACCCCCAATCTGGAATCTAGATCCCCGGCAAACGAGCACGCTTTAAAAGGTAGAAAGAACGAAATAACAAACGCTGGAACCTGGGCCTGGTTAGGCACATCACCCCAAAACGCAATAACCTAATGGTGCTCACTGCCCCTCAGGCGAATGGGGGCAGGCCGGAACTACACTTCCCAGAAAGCAAAGCGGCGGTGCGGTGCTAAAAAGACTGTGTTTTTAACCTCAAGTTCGCTCCAGGTGCTTCAGGTTTGCTTAGAAACTCCAGTCCCTCTTGCTAGCGCTCCTCCGCCCCAGCCTAATTGGCTCTGTAGTCCGTTGCGTGGGAGGCGGCTCGGGCGCCCCTGGCAGCGGTTGAATGGGGGCCCTCATGCCCTCGGCCTCACGGTAAATGAAGTCCTTTCTCTGGTCCGAGATGTAGCTTCTCGGGCCGCGTCAGAGCAACAGGACTACATTTCCCAGAGGAGCGCGGGGCT
Organism: Eschrichtius robustus; assembly: GCF_028021215.1. Taxonomy (NCBI): domain Eukaryota; kingdom Metazoa; phylum Chordata; class Mammalia; order Artiodactyla; family Eschrichtiidae; genus Eschrichtius; species Eschrichtius robustus. The sequence continues at coordinate 117,697,617 of NC_090829.1, read as the reverse complement.
GCCGGGCGGCGTGGGGGCGGTGCCTCACGTCTGGTACAGTCATCCTAAGCTTCTTCGGCTGGACTGTGATGGCCGGAGAGATGACGATCTTAGGTCAGTGACCAGGAGGGTCCTTTGCGCTGTTGCGGGCACCGGAGCGGTTGAGGGAGGCCGGGGTGTTGGGGTCGTTGCATCTGCTGGATCCCGCTGGCGCAGCGGGTAGGGCGCCAGAAAGGTGACTTAGAGGCGGTTTTGGGCTGTTCGCGACGCCGGGTTGGGGGTCGCCTCTAGGAAGGCCCGGGCCGCAGTAGGCCCGGGTAAGACCGGCGGCGACCTCTGCATACATCCCAGGGACGTTGGGCCTCGGGAAGGGTTCTTTCCTACGCAACGTCGATTTTTGAATCGTTGGTTGAATTGGGGCCTTTGAGAGGCCGCCAGAATGTGCATCTCCTAGACCCCTAGACCCCTTTGTGGAGGAAGGGGGAGGAACAGCAGCAGAATCCCGAGCTGTAGACTCAGGGGACGCTGGATTTTGAGAGAGCCAGATACCTCTTTGATGTACAGTCCAGTGTTCTTTCCACCAATCCGGGTAGGAATTACCCTCTCCGGAGGAGAAGGTGATGAAATGCTTCCGAAAATGTGTACGTACGTAGGAGCAAGAGGAAGCTGGGATTGCCACCTGATGTCATTTCATTATGTGTTGATGAGGATGACCTAATAATTAGTAAAGCCGACTCCTACAAATTGGTGTTTTGAGTTGTATGTAACATGGATGGACACAGGTGTATAGCACAGCCTCCTGAAACCAAATAACAGATTAGCTGTAAATTCGAATTGACTTCTTTCTCCATCACTTACGTTTACAGTTTGCGTGGCGTTTGTTCGTATTTGGCTTTTTCAGCCATTGGTATTTATTGAACAGTTTTCTAGTGGCTAGGAGCCATTGGTGCAGGGGATACAGCGTGACTAAAACCTGACTTCAAAGAGCTTCCATTTATGTTATCATCAGGGTTACACACTTTTAATTCTTCTCCGAAATATCACCTCTGCAAGATGTCCTTAATTCGTATTTAATACAGAAAAAGTTAACTATGTTCTGTTATGAAGGGATCGTTTAAAAATATCTAAGCAATTTCCAAATTATTTTAATCCAGTTTATCCATTTCATCCTTTTGAAAGGAAAAAAGAGAGAGGGGATAAAGAGTTTTACCCTTACAATAACAGAGCTTTTGCTGTGGAAATTTTAATGCTAGTTTCTTTTTAATAATGACATCTAAAGCTAATTATAAAACTATAAAATCTAAATATCATTTGATCAAGAATTGGATTATATTCTAGCTTTTGCTCCAGATGAATGACTTCTCCTGTCAGCATTAGCACAATTATTATCGAAATGTTTTTATTTTTTATCCCTTTACTCACCCATAAGTGAAGCACACAAACATACAGGGGGTTTTTTGTTTGTTTTTGTTGTTACTTCATTTTAATTGTATTATAGTCAGTTTGCATTATGAAAAACTTGATGTTTGAGAAATGTTATCGTGAGTACTGTAAAAGAAAATATTTGGAGACTATTTTTAGTCTAGCACGGAAGCGTGATAGTAAAGGGATTTTACTGTTGTAATTTCGCGCATTGTACTAGTTTGATAAGACGCAACTTGTGATTTGCCTGTATTTCAGGATCAGCTGTTCTGACTCTCCTGTTGGCTGGCTATTTCGCGCAACAGTATTTACCACTGCCTACTCCTAAGGTGATTGGAATTGACCTTGGCACTACCTACTGTTCAGTTGGGGTGTTTTTTCCTGGAACAGGAAAAGTAAAGGTCATTCCAGATGAAAATGGGCACGTCAGCCTACCCAGCATGGTGTCCTTTACTGACAACGATGTTTATGTGGGGTATGAAAGCTTAGAGCTGGCGGACTCAAATCCTCAGAACACAATATATGACGCTAAAAGATTCATAGGCAAGATTTTTACCCCAGAAGAGCTAGAAGCTGAAATTGGCAGATACCCATTTAAGGTAAGTGAAGCCAAAATCTATTTTAACTCTAGTTCAGCATACTGTTTCAATTAATGCTTTGGCTTCAAGTTACAAAACATTCTATTTCAACAGACTCAGTTTGCCTGGAAGTTATATTATCTCATATAACAAACAATCCCACAGCAGCTCCAGGGTTAGCTAATTCAGTGGTTCCGCAGTATTACTGAGGACTTAGGATATTACCATCTCCTCACTCTGCTATCCTCAGAATGTCTGCACAGCTCTTTCATTGTAGCCGGAGGCTAATGAAGCCCCATGTACCTATAGATGGGTGGATGGATAAATAGATACTCTTCCTGTGTTTGTGTGTATACATATTTATATACATAAAAAGAGATCACAGGCATGCTGTGTAATGACTTGTTTGAAACTCATCAATATATCATGGACAATTAGTCAGTGGGCTCACATCATTCATTATCTTTCATGGTTGTGTGAAACGACTGTTCCGCCAATTAATTGTCCAGTCTCAGTGTAAGTTTTATTTTTTCCCTGGTTTTCCACTATTATTGGAGCTTCAGTGAATATCCTTGTACATGTATGTTTTTACACTTCTCTGATAATTTCCTAAATTTGAATTCAAGAACTGGAATTGATAGGCCAAATGATTGCATGTTTTTAAGGCTTTTGATTTGTATTGCCAAATTGTGCATCGAAAAGTTTACGTGCCTTTATCTATTTTTTAGACTGCCTATATCTTCACTAGTTATTGTTTTTCAATCTTTGCCAATAGATAAATAAAAAATGGTATCTTGCATTAATTTGCATTCCTGTGATTTCTGTTGAGGTCAGACTTTTAAAAACGTGTTTATTGGCATTTTAATTTTCTTTAGTGATCCACTTCTTACCCTTTGTCCTGTTTTCTTTTGGGGTGTTTGTCTTTCCCTTGATGACTATAAAATACCTTTGTGATGTGTTTTCAGTATTTTTTCCTTTTTTTAAAAAAACTGACGTATAATTTTATTTTTGAACTGTCAAGACTTAAATTTTTATGTGGTAAAATCATCTCTTAATAATTTTTTTAAAATGTTTTTGGACTCTTACCATGCTTACAGTGGCCTTTCCCATCCTATCCACTTGTATTTTTTTTCTAATGCTTTTATATAAGTATTTGTAGGTTTAGGTTTTGCTGGGGTTTTTTTTTTCTTTTAAACATTTAAATGTTTATTCCATGTAGGCTTCCCCCCCCCTTTTGGTTAATTATGAAGTGAGATTCTAAATAAATAGATTTTAAAATAGATAGTGGTATCAGTGCTGCTTATTGATTAACCCATCATAAAAATTCTCAAATTTTTATTCATTTTCAAAGGAGCAAAAAAAGAATCTCTCCAGGCATTTCTTAGGTTTACATCTTTGTTCTTTTTTAGCTTCTTTCTTAAGACCCTTTACTAATTTGTAATTTTTCTTATGTAATGATAAAATCATATAAAGCTATACAGTTTCCTCTAAGTTACAGCTTTGGGTACATTACTTATTGATCCAAGAGTTATTTTAAAGGTTTTTTTGGTTTGTTTTAAGTTTCTAAGTGATCTGATTTTTTTGTTGTTTCTGTTTCATGATCACTCTGAAGGTACTGGTATATTTGGGTCTTATTTTAAGGACCTTATTTTAAGTGTCCATAGCTTGTTTTTGTTTTCCCCAGACAGGTAAAATACTTTTTGGAAGGTCAGATTTTCTTAATTGAAAACTAATTATGTAGTCTTGAATGATTGGGGTAAACTTCTTATAATTTCTTAGAACAGACTAATTCCCTTTTACTGTTGATGTTAATACAAACTATTGGTGAAACTAGTATGTTTTAGAATTAGTCTGATTTTTTTTTTTTTTTTTAAGAGTTTTGGTGGCTATGAAGTGAGTGGACGGTGATGACACTGGGGCCGCCTCTTTTATTTTTTTATTTTTTATTTTTTTTTAATTTTTTTAGAAATTCACGTTCTTTTATTTATTTATTTATTTATTTATGACTGTGTTGAGTCTTCTTTTCTGTGCGAGGGCTTTCTCTAGTTGCGGCAAGTGGGGACCACTCTTCATCGCGGTGCGCGGGCCTCTCACCATCGCGGCCTCTCTTGTTGCGGAGCACAGGCTCCAGACGCGCAGGCTCAGTAATTGTGGCTCACGGCCCCAGCTGCTCCGTGGCATGTGGGATCTTCCCAGACCAGGGCTCGAACCCGTGTCCCCTGCATTGGCAGGCAGATTCTCAACCGCTGCGCCACCAGGGAAGCCCCAGTCTGATTTTTTAAATGTACAAATGTACAACTACATTAGCAGGAAAAAGATGCTAATACATGTTTTCATGGAAACAAGAATGTGAGTGATATTTGATTCTTAGATAAGAACATAACAAAGCACTAAAATTATTCTTGTTAATATGTACCAGGACATTCTTTCAATTATCTATTACTTTTGGAAATAAGTTAATTTTTTAAAAAAGAAGATCTTGGGTCACAAACATGACTTAGCCACTGTTATTCCTTCTACTTCATCATTCATCTTTTCTTTCATTTAACAGATATATATTGAGAATCTTCTATGTTTCAATTATATGCTTAGTGATGAATTTTATTTTTCTGCTCTTATTGAGAGCTATGGAGTGGATTCATTTTATAGCTTTTAAAGTATGACTTTTAATAACCTCTAATCTTAGTAAATGCACTTGCTAGATAACAAATGAATTTTATGACCCTTTAAAGGTAAGTTTTGATTGAATACATTCCATATGTATGTGTGTTAGCGTATGTGTATGTACGTATATGTAGGTATATACACACACAGTTTTATATATATATTTTTTTATCTTTGCAAATCTTATTCACAGGTTTTAAACAAAAATGGAATGGTTGAGTTTTCTGTGACAAGTAATGAGACCATCACCGTTTCCCCAGAATATGTTGGCTCTAGACTGTTGTTGAAATTAAAGGAAATGGCAGAGGAATATCTTGGAATGCCAGTTGCCAATGCTGTTATTTCTGTACCAGCAGAATTTGATCTAAAACAGAGAAATTCAACAATTCAAGCTGCTAACCTTGCAGGTAATATCACTTGCCTGAGTTACATTTTGCTCAAAATTTTGTTAGGCTGAAAATCTGTAGTAATGTGTATCATTTTGCAAACCACCTAACTAGGCACCTAGACAAACTATATGGTAGATAAATCAGATGGATTTTTATATAGGTTTACAAACAATTTAGAAAGCTCCATGGTACAATGTAAAATGTGTATGTTATGACAGCAACCTATCAGTTAGGCATATGAGAAAGACTGAGAAAGAACATGGACACATGTTAGCAATGAGGAATTTTTTCTTCTAAAATTCTTTTAATGTTAAGATGGATATAATATAATGTGTTTTAAAAATCTGAGGTGGGAGAAAATTCATTCAACACCATTCAGCAAATATTAAGTGCCTAGGTAAACAAAACAGATAAATCCATTTTCTCATGGAGCTTATATTCTGTTGGAGGGAACAGAAAATCAGCATTGAAGATAAGTATATTATGGCATTTCTTACTTAGCATTATTAACATTTGGGGCTGGATTATTCTTTGCTGTGGGGAACTGTCCTGTGTATTATAGGGTATTTTGCAGCACCCCTAGCCTGTACACACTAGAAGGTAGTGGCACTCTCCCCACCAAGTAGTGATAATTTTATGTCTCCAGACAATGCCGAATGTCCCCAGAGGAACGAAATGACCTCTGGTTGAGAGCCTTGATACAATGTATGTCAGAAAGTAACGTGCTGTAGAAAAAAAGACAGGATAAGGGGACAGGTGGGTGATCAGAGAATAGGGGGATTTGCAGGTTTTAAAGAGAGCGGTCAGGTAGACCTCATTGAGAAAGTGACGTTTAAGTAGATTTGAAGGAAGCAAGGTAGTGAGCCAAGCAGATATATGGAGGAACTGTGTTGCACGAGAGAGAGTGCCAGTGTAGCAGCCATAAAATGAGAATTTGCTGGTACATAAGAAGATAGGAAGTTGGCCAATGTGGCCAGAGCAGAGTTAGTGATGAAGTCAGAGAGCTAAGGGGAAGGGTATTAAGGTCTTTGAATAAATTCTTCAGAGTTTGACTAGTTTTTATGGCTTGTGGTACATAAAGCCATACTACTTTCACGGCCGTTCATTATGTGGGGCAGTTAGTTTAAAGCAGGAGTTTTGCTCAAGGAAATCTGATCTTTTGCTTGCACATTTACTGTTTAACTTTACCTTGAAGTCAGATTTTGCTATGTATTTCAGATTTGCAAGGGTCTTGCATTTTAAGTACTTTTTTGAAGTGTCATTGTAGCTATTGTAGCTACTGGATTTTTCATTTTATTATCATTTCTTCTCTGTTTATTCATGTGTTCTTTTTATCAAAAATTCATTTTTCAAAGAAGAGCACACTAAGCTTACCTCATTTCTATAGCAATTTGTTACAGTGCATAATGACTAAAGTTTATTTGCTCATATATTCCCAAGTAAAATAGGAAAATTAGAAGAGGCTGAGAGATTTTTTAAAATTAAGTATTAATAAAGAATAGAATGATGTATTCTGCTGAATCTGGGCCTTTATTTCTTTATATTATAATCTTCTTTTAGAATAATTTTAATGACACCCATTTGGAAGAACCTATATTTATCCTTCCCATTTCATTATTTTTATTGGGTTTGTGACTGTGTACTCAGTGGAGTTCACTTCAGAGAAGATACTTATGTGTTGTAAGATTAAGTGAGAAGAAATTTCTTAATAGTGTCCTCTCATGATTGTTCTTCCCTCCAACCAATTTTATAGGACTGAAGATCTTAAGAGTAATAAATGAACCCACAGCAGCAGCTATGGCCTATGGTCTCCACAAAGCTGATGTCTTTCACGTCTTGGTGATAGATTTGGGCGGAGGAACTTTAGATGTGTCATTGCTGAATAAACAAGGAGGAATGTTTTTAACCCGAGCGATGTCTGGTAAGAAAAATAGAGGGAGCGTTAAAGAGATTAAGGCACGTTAACATATCTAATGTGTAAAGTGTTCATTTTTAAATTTTTCCGTATTCTTTGCGTTCATTTTGGTAATCTTCTGTACATGTAATCTTATGCCACCACTTATTATATTTATAGCAAAAAGTTAAGTCTCAAAAAATGACTGGACATCCTGTAAGTCAAATAAATATACTGCCATTTGTAGCTGAGCCAGTAGTTTTCACCTCCATGGTAAAGGGAACAGAAGGAAAGAAATTATTTTAAAATGAAGGATGATCAGTTTATTTCACTTAATAATCTGTTTCACAAAATAGATATCTTTAGGAAATCTAATAATAGTATTTTGCATTCTAAATTTTTTTTTAAGGTTAATTTAGTTTAAGGAATTAAGCCTGTGGAGCTTAAGTTACAGGTGGCCTAACTGGACCCATTTAGAACCAAGTTCAGTGGTGGGCATTTATATTGCATTACTCTTTTCCTAATTAAATTATTTTTTCTACTTTTCAGCTCTTAATCATTTAAACAAAAGGATTTTTTAAAAAAGAGAAAATGCTTACTGGTACTTCTTAATTAAAAGGAGGACTTCCTTCTGTTGAGAATAATGACATTTAGTGTTTTTAAATTGCTACTTAAAAGCCGGTCTGTGTTCTCAATTTCTTAATTTCTGCAAAAGTATTTGATATCACTGAGATACCTCCTATTACATCATTTAAACCCGGATGTGCACTGTATTTTAATAGTACACATTTGAATTAAAATCATTTTAATCCAGTTATTTTTAATCAGTCTTTGTATGAATAAAATCTTAATACATTAAATAAGGATTTATTATTCCCAGAATATCATTTATACATACATACTACACAGACACACGTATATATGTACACACATAAACGTATATTCATAAATATAAACTTTGTAATTTTTAACTTAGGAAACAATAAACTTGGAGGACAAGACTTCAATCAAAGATTGCTTCAGTACTTATATAAACAGATCTATCAAACATATGGCTTCCTACCCTCTAGGAAAGAGGAAATCCACAGATTAAGACAAGCTGTAGAAATGGTCAAATTAAACCTGACTCTTCATCAGACTGCCCAGATGTCAGTATTACTAACGGTGGAGGAAAAGGACGGGAAGGAACCTCAGAGTAGTGACACTGAACCGCCAAAGGACGAACTTTCCCCGGCAGACAGCCCCCATGTGAACAGCATGTTTGGAGCTAGCCTTCCTGAAAAGAAGAATGGAGAAAGTCAGGTTTTATTTGAAACAGAAATATCACGGAAGCTCTTTGACACCCTTAATGAAGATCTTTTCCAGAAAATACTAGTACCCATTCAGCAAGTGTTAAAAGAAGGCCACCTGGAAAAAACTGAGATTGATGAGGTGGTTTTGGTTGGGGGCTCAACTCGTATTCCTCGAATCCGCCAAGTCATTCAAGAGTTCTTTGGAAAGGATCCCAACACGTCTGTAGACCCTGACTTGGCAGTGGTGACAGGAGTGGCTATCCAAGCAGGGATTGATGGAGGCTCTTGGCCTCTCCAGGTCAGTGCGTTAGAAATTCCCAATAAGCATTTACAAAAGACCAACTTCAACTGAATTATGGAGGGATGGTCATTTGAGATCTTGTCTGATGATCTCTTCCTGTTTATCAGACCACCTCTGTCCACTAAATAAAGTCTCTAAAATGTCTCACACATTTACCTGAAAGGTAACATTTATATATATGAAATTTTACACAACATTTTGTTTTAGAATTGAATGTGACCAGATTGATCCTTGATTTTGGAGAGATCCCATTCCAACAAGTACTTCTAAAGTGAAAGAATTGAGGTAAAGCTCTTACAGGAGCATAGGTGACTGTATTTTCTGGATTCTGGAAGTAGATATCCATGTGCACTTAAAACTATATAAACATTGCCTAGTGCCAATTATAGGATTCCCAGTTCTTACTAAATTATATTAGCAGGAGCTGGTAATTTATTTACTTGGTTATCACATGTAACTCTTAAATTTGAACTATACTTGAAGGACAGTGTTGATGTCAGGTACTTACAGTGGCTGGGAGATAGCAGTATTATTAATATAAGCTGCATATATAATATTCAATAACTGCCATATATAACAAAATTACTTTCACAAATTCAGTATCCCATTTTGTGTCCTATTCCTATAACCTGCATTCTCCGGATTTTCAAAATATATTTATTGGATCAATTTATTTTCTTTCTAAAATAGCTACAGATTTATTCAAATGTTTCATTACCAATTTATATTTTAGTTCTTCATCTGCTATGTGTCATTCTCTGCTTGGATTTCCATGATTCTGCATGGTTTGAAAACAATAGAGAATTATTAATTACATTTTAAAAATGTGTTAATGTCACAATAAAGCCGTCATTACTATACATTTTTTTTGTTATTTAAGACCTTTGTAGACATTGATAAACAGCAGTAATTAGGTACAGTATTTATTTATTTTATGTTTTTGTTTTTGTTTCATTGTTTATTTTCAGTAAGCCCTGGAGAATTTAGCTTGCATTTGATTCAGTTTTACCAAGATTTTTTCCCCGTATTTAGTTTTAAATGAGGAAAATTGTACTCATTTGTAAAAACCTTGTTATTGTTTCCTACCATCATTTAAAAATAATCAGACTTGGACTGTTTTTAGCCTTAAGGTTAGTGTGTGATGAGAGCAAAAAATTTGTGAATACTGGAAATAATGTGGAAATCTAATGTGGAAGATGATGTGAAAAAAATGTCCACAAATCCGTATTTGTAGTAGTTTTGGTTTGTTTCCTTTTAGAAAAGATGCAGGAACCAAGAAAGAAAATACAGTAGTTTTATTTATGTGATGCCCCTATTATTTGAAGATTTTCTTTTTCCTTAATAGAAGCTACTTCTTATCAATACTCAAAAATTAAACTCTGGTCAGCAGTTTTGCTAATATAAAATATGTCTGCCTTATCCATTGTTGAATTTGAAAGGATGTTGAATTTCCAATCACTGAAAAAGAGAAATAAGCAAACTCATTTCAGCAACATCAAAACATTTCTGCTTCTCATAGTAAAAATCTGAGTGTTTTTTGCAGATCTTAAAAAAAAAAAAAGTTTCTTAGCAATGAGATTGCTGTTAAAACAATTTCAATCAAATACTTTTGTGTACAGAAAATGTCTGTAGTAGGTAAATAGAAAAATATAAAATGTTGACATGTTTTATTTTAGAACTAAATGGAGAAATGCCAAAGAGGAATCCTTCACTGCGTTATGAAAATATTCAAGTGTTCTTTTGGACTTTATAAAAATCTTTACTAGATTTTAAAATTGAAAAATATCTTTTTGCAAAGGTCTTTAAGAGAAAAGTGTTCAATTTATCAAAATCTCCATAGATAGTAACCAGCTTTAACCTAAAGCATTTTAAGATTTTTTTTAAAAAGCTTGAATTTCGCCAGTATATGAGATAGTTCAGGACAATCTGTTAACAGTTCTTAGAGGAAACAATTTGCAAAACAGGGCAGCTAATCTCATACTCTAAAATTGGAATTTAAATAATTTGATTGTTTCTGAAAAATAGGCAGTGTTGGAATTGGGGGACATTAGCATATTAGAAAAGCATAACTATTCTCTAGTATAGTTATACCTTTAAAAAAAATTAATGTCTGTCTTCAATCATATTAGGGGGCTATATATAAATAGTTTTGAAATCGATGTAGTTTATTTAAAAGGTAAAAATGCATTCTGAAAGGGATCATTTATGCATAATAATCTGAAGACATTTTTCATAAAACAAACAATACATTTTGGTTGTACATCTTGCTAGTGTTTTTTGAAGTACATAACTTTTAAAATATTAACTGTCTTGTATGATTAGAATATGTGAATGAATAATTTATTTTGTGTCAGGAATGTTTTGGTATTTACTGTGTTTTCACTGGAACCACTTACATATCAGCAGATACTATTGTGTATAACATGTTCTGAAGATCATAGTTATTATGCATAACAGATTGTGCCTCTTAGATTTGTGTGTATACAGGTATTTCACATTTTAATGTAAATAAATATCGCTTTGCAGTTTGTTTTTTAAATTGTGTCCTTTATTTTCTATTCTGGACTACGCCCAGAGTACATTTTTGAGGTATGTAAATAAGAAAGGACATGGGAATAGAGCTGATCTGAAGCTCATGGCATGTGACCTCAGCAGCTATTACCTAATTCCCTACATCCTGAATGTCCCTGGAGTTGCTTAGTTTTCTACTTACTTCTTTCTTTTTTTTAAATTAATTTTTATTGGAGTATAGTTGCTTTACAATGTTTTGTTAGTTTCTGCTGTACAGCGAAGTGAATCAGCTATACATATACATATATCCCCTCTTATTTGGATTTCCTTCCCATTTAGGTCACCGCAGAGGATTAAGTACAGTTCCCTGTGCTGTACAGTAGGTTCTCATTAGTTATCTGTTTTATACATAGTAGTGTATATATGTCAATCCCAATCTCCCAGTTCATCCACCCCTCCTTCCCCCCTTGGTGTCCATATGTTTGTTCTCTACGTCTGTGTCTCTATTTCTGCTTTGCAAATACGTTCATCTGTATCATTTTTCTGGATTCCACATATAAGCAATACACGATATTTGTTTTTCTAGATTAGTTTTGGCTCCGTTATAGTCAGAAGCCATGAATTGGTATTCAGAATTTTGAGTATACTGTTCATGATACAGGAAATGTCTCTTCTAAATTAAAGAAATATTTCACTCTATGACATATTTCTTTGACATATTTCTTTAATTTAGAAGAGACATTTCCTGTATCATGAACAGTATACTCAAAATTCTGAATACCAATTCATGGCTTCTGACTATAACGGAGCCAAAACTAATCTAGATAGTTAATAATCCTGCATAATAGACTACTGTAATCCTTTGGTTGGTGATTAATACTTTATAGTTCTCTAATAAAGTTTATTCTTTGGACAAGAAACTCAATACAATTTTTTTAAAAGTTCATGTGATAAATGTAGTCTTTTCAAATGAGCCCTTAAATGGAAACAGTAGATTTGACTCTCTAATCACTAGTTCCTGTGATTCCTTCATGGTTATTTTAACTACTGCTGCTGGGAGATTCAAAATATATGAGGAAATATAGTGATACATCCATATTTATTTCACTTGACTAACAAATACACAGCGCCCTATTGAGGTAGGCAGCTTCTTATGTGACTTCCAATGCTTCGACCTGGTATTCAAGGCTTCAAGTGATGTAGCCATACTTCAGATTTGAATGTAATCTTATGAGAGACCCTAAGCCCGAATCACTGAGCTAAGCAGTTCCAGAGTCCCGATTCACAGAAACTGCGATAATACATTTTTTGTTGTTTTAAGATTACTAAATTTTTATTAATTTCTTATTCAGCAATAGATAATAGTGCTTACTATGTACAGGAGTGTTCTAAATGTTTTAACAATATTAATTAGTTTTGTTCTAACAAACTTAAGGGTAGTTACTCTTACCCCATTTTCAGATAGGGAAATTAAGGCACAGATGTGTTAGGTAATTTTCCCAGGATTATACAACTAATACGTAGCAGAGTTATTCAAATCCAGTCCATGTTCAGCCCCAATGCTGTGCTGCCTTATCCATCCCACAATGCAATCCTATAGGACCATTTTTGTTCAGTACTAAACTGGATAGTATCCATGAAAGACCTCTTGTTTACCAGATAATGTTACAGATTTAGACAGTGCTATTTAATTCTCTACATTTCTGAGAAACAAATTTGAATTTACAGATTTTTTTAGATACGAAATGAAGATAATAGTACCTAATTCATTGGGGTTTTGTGAGTGCCTGGCACAGAAAGTGCGAAGTATTATGAATGGAGATGATGACAGAAGGAGAATGAACAAAGTTCAGTGACTTGCTAATTTTATGAGGGATTATAAGAAAATGCCACAAGAAAATAGGTTATTTTCCCTAATATCCTCAAGACGCTGACACTATGAGTCAAAAACTTCTGCAGAATTCTGCAGAAATATAAAAGAAAATAAATTTGCTGTGGTAAAGCATTTATTTAGTTTTGGGAAGAATGAATAGCTTGCCTCACATTAAGTTTTTTGGATGTTAAAAAACTAACAAATACAGTCTGTCTTACACCTCATTGAATTAACTATTTTTTGGCTTACCTAAAAGACCTCCTGAAATGTCTTAAATGGCATAACACAACTTTATAACTATAGCTATATATATGTGTGTGTGTGTGTGTGTGTGTGTATATATATATATATATCTACACATACATACACAACATAAATACATAAATACACACACACAAACACAAAAAATTCTGTTAAGAGTTCATCCAACCACCTTAAATTGCTTAACATAGCCTATATAGTATTGGAAACTGGAAATTGGATCTTAATGATTAGTTGTAACTACTACCCTTCCTTTGTCTCCCAAGTACCTAAATTAAGAATATTTTGTCATAGTTGAAAAATACTTTGCGACAAAAAGTAGTGGTGGCAGACCTTGCTAAATGCTACTGCAATATCTTTTCTATTCATTCTTACTTTCAGAACCCAGTTTATTTGGAGTGGCAACATCCCCTACTTTAAAAATTATTTTGCATCTAGGGATGGGTATGTGACATAATTCTGCTCTACCTTCTTGAAATGCAGACATGATGCTGGAGATAAAGCAATGGGTTTGCAACTACCAATCAATGGACATGTAATGGTTGGTTGAGCCAAAGGTAGAAGCGGCCAGTGGCGTTACGGAACTGCTCTGGCCAGCTTTGTCCTTTCTACCTTGGGACTTCTTTCTACCTAAGAAAAACAAGCCCCTTAGTTGTTTACACTACTTTCTTTGCTTTCCTTCTTTCCTTCCTTGTGTTTTTAAACTTTTGACCCTTACTTTGTGGTTAAACATTTGGTCAAATTGCCATTTGTTGGACTTCTGCTTCTGGCCAAGATGGAACAAAAAGGAACTGATTCAACTAAAAAGTGGAAGAAAATACATGAAACAACAGTTTTCAAGACCTTACGCATCATGGCCAACATTAATTCTTGTCTATTACCTCTGTAAAGTCATAGCTATAGCAATAAGGGAAAGCAGAGGCTGTTCTGTAATACCTGGAAATTGTTGCACAAATGCTCAGAACAGAAAGCCAGAAGCAGATGTTCAGACAGAATTAGTGTTGACTGAAGCTGGATTAACATTTATGCCTAGTTCCTGTGGTACTCCACTGTCACATATTCTAAATCATTCATTTAGTCTTATTCTCTGATAACCACATTACATTTTCTGTCTATCAAGAGTTGAAAAATAGCAGTAAACCAATAATCATTCACAAGTATATTAATGATAAGCTGAGTTTTATAAACACGAACTCAAAAATCAATCTTGTATCTCTTCCCTTGACACACAAAAATGCACATGTATCATTTTCCTTGTGTTTTGCAAAAATATTTTTCAAATTTTTCACAAATATTTTTCACAACTATCACAAATATTTTTCAGTTTATGATATATTTTCACACTTTACTCATATGCCTATTCATTTTTATTTTTCTCTTTGTGCCGCCCTCAAGAGATAAAATGTTGCTATCTTTGATCAACTATGATAACTATTGAGCATGTGCAAAATCTGGTCGATCTGTAAATAACCTGGTTACCTAGTCAGCAGTCATCGAGAGAAGCCAGTCAGCCTTTACTGGGTTCACACCCGTTACCTTGGCCCCATTAACCCAATAGCAGCCACCATACAAACTACCAAAATAGTATTCATTTTCATAAAAAGATTTAGAGAAATGTGGCTCATAATGTAGCCAGAAGTCCTGATTTCTCTATTCCACAGATGGTCTACTTGCTTGGAAAATGACAGCTAGAAAAGTGGGAACTAGGAGAACTGGAAGGAACTAGGAAGAGATCTGCCCTGTTTCTGCCTTCTCAACTTTGCTTAATCTCACTGAGATCAATCACATTGCACACCACTGAGGACCGTGTCTTATTTTAATCTCCAATTATCCCCAAGTTGCTGTGTACAGAATAGCCTTTCATAAACATTGGCTCAGTTTTGCCCTTTTTGTTTACTTCATACTATGCCCTATGATGTGATTTTGTTTGTAAACACAAAACTGCTAACATGTTACTGAATGTTTTGTATATTCCAGGAAGTATTTTATCTGTCCTAAATGTTGTGTTATCTCATTTAATTTTCAAAAAAAAAAAAAAAAACCCTTAGGAGGTAGATAAAATTCTTACACCCAAGTAAATCCAGAGAAATAAGTTAACTTGCCCAAGTTTACACAATTAGAAAGTGGTGGAGTTGAGATTTAGCATAAGCACTTTGTCACTAGATCCTGAACTCTTTTAACTACTATAATATTTTCTTATTTTAGTTTTCTTGATTTTTTTCCTAGAATAAAAGCCCTCTAGATCAGTTAGAACTATTTATTATTTTCACGTGTATTAAAATACTGTATTACATCTTCTTAGCACTAACTTTGATATCAAAGCTATACTTAAAAGTATATGAAATTGCCCTTATTCAACAATTTTTTTACCTACAAAAATGACTATTTCATATGGCTCAAACTAATACTATATTTGAAGAAGCACCCTACCCCCAAGGTTGAATTCCATTTGTCTACACAGCTATTGGTTTAAAATTCTTCTCGCCCCCATTCTGGAACTATGGACTGTTTAAGTGGCTCTTCTAGGCATGAGACATCTTATTAGGGAACTGAAAAGAGCATCATCATCGGTTTTGTAGTCATGTGGGCCTGGATTCTACATTTTATTGGCCAAGATCCTCTTGGTATCTTATCATATTTGGTAAAATAGGGCAGGCGGTAATAACTTTCATATATTCTTTATTGAGAATTGAAAGTAATAAATTATTCCAGTGCCTTGCACATTACTTGGCATATAGTGGGCTTTCAGTAATAAATATTCTCATCCTAAAAGAATTCAACTTAATGCTTCTTAGGATTTTCCTTCTGTCAGCTAAGGTAAATATTTCTGCATATCCAAATGATAATAATTATTTTCTTAATATATTTTGAAGTTAAAATTTTGAAATAAGTAAATCATTGAATTAAAAGGTTTTTAAATTCAAATTTACTACTTCTCTATAGTCCAGTCATTTTAAGTATCCTGCACTTTGTTTCAAAGAGCACTTCAGTGACTGAACAAACTTGATGTACATAATAAAAATGAGAATGAAATATTGATTTTTTTAAACACAATAATATTATATTGAGTAATTTTGGCTTAGTCATTTTAAATGACTATTTTATTTTTTCTTTCTTTTTACTCTTTATTAAACTATATTATACATGAGATATTTATGTATATGTATATATAGCTATAACTATCTATCTATATTTTCACAAATCCTAAGTATACAGATTGATGATTTTTACAAATTGAACCAATACTCAGACCCAGATCAAGAAACAGAACATAACCATTTCCCAGAAGCCCACCTTGTTCACCCTTTCAATCATTACCCAATACCACCAAGAGTAGCCAGTATCCCAACTTCTAGGAGTATAGTTTCTCCTCTTTTTTAAAAAAAAACCCAAACCTTTTGTATCAATAGAATCATAGAATCATAAAAGAATATGCTTTTGTGGTTGACTTCTCTTATAGTTTTTTAAAAAATTTATTTATTTGGTTGCATGGGGTCTTAGTTGTGTCAGGCAGGCTCTTTGTTGCAGCTCGTGGTCTCCTTAGTTGCAGCACACAGCTCCTTAGTTGTGGCACATGAACTCTTAGTTGCGGCATGCATGTGGGATCCAGTTCCCTGACCAGGAACCGAACCCGGGCCCCTGGCATTGGGAGCAAGGAGTCTTATCCATTGTGCCACCAGGGAAGTCCCCTGTGTTTTCTTTCACTCCACATTATGTTTGTGAGATTCATCGGTGTTGTTGCCTGTAGCATTTGTTCATTCATTCTCATAGCTGTATAGAATTCCACTGTATGAAGATACCACAATTTATCCAGGTGACTGTTGATTTCCCATTAGATTTCTAAATTATGCGGTGTCTCTGATTGATTTACTACATATGTAAAGAGGCCAAAACATAAATTTTAACTGATATTAATGAAATATCCAGTTCCCTTTCTTAATGGATTTCAACATATTTTTTCAATGCCTACTGAGTACAAAACATAGTGGTAGGTACTACAGGAATTGTAAAGACGGGATAGCACTTTCAGTAGCTTACATTTTAAGGAATGAAGCTTTAGATAATATAGGGTTTTATAATTTATGGTACTTTTCATAAATACCCTTAGGGGATGAAGCAAGGTTGTACAAAGTTGTGGCATAGGAAGGAGAAAAAGAGGATAAAAGAAATGGCTGATGAGTCTTAACATGTTAAAATATATTATTAAAATCATCTTGAAAGGAAAATACCATTGAAGTTTGAAAACTTCAAATTTGAATGGCAATTCAGAGAAATAATGTTGCTTCTATTACATAAAACTACCAAATGAAAAAGCCCTTCAAAATATAATTAGTACTACAAATCAACAATTACTTGTGAATGTATACCATCTGATATATAACTCACTGAGGTTAATCAAGCCAAAAAATGACGTTCCATAGAAAATATAGGTTTTTTACTCAAAGTAAATAGTAAAAATATTATAAAATATTATTTTTAAATAAAGCAAAATTTTATTTTATAAAATTCAGTTAACATATAATTACTCTTTCCAAAAAGCAGCTGAATAACTCAATATGTTTCTCTGTGATTCCTCCATAATTTTATATACTGTAAAATAACTCAAAAGTTATTACATATGTATATAGGTGCCTGTATAATATTACTCTAAGATGCCTAATCATTCATTCTACAAACGTTTGTGGAGTGTCAACAACCTGAAAGGCACTATGCTAGGAACCTAACGCACAAAAACAATAAACTGGGCACTTGCCTTCAAGTAGCTTTAAGGAGAGGCAGACTAAAAGAATTTAAATAGAGTATGGTCCCTGCCATGATAAAAGTATGCGCATAGGGCTACTCAGAGGACAGAAAAAGGGCATGTGGATCAGACAGGGGAGCGAAGGGAAAAATCAAGAGATGCTTTGTGCAGAAGATGACACCTGAACAGGGTCAGAGACTTAAGGGATAAATGGCATTTAGCACTTTGGGCAATGAGGAAAAGGCAGATATTCTGGAGGGAATGAATGGAAGAAAGAAGGTTGGGTACAGCCCATTATGGTTAGAGCTATGGTGCTTATCGCTGTTTGTGTTAACATGTAGCTAGGGGTCTGCTTTTTTGCATTTCTCCCCTGTCTTTATTTTTTCAAATACTATTTTATTTGGTACAGTCAATATACAACTAAAAGTATTTACTTTTTATCCCTGAGTCTTGTGTTATTCCTGCTTCTGTTAGCATGTCAAAGAAAAGTCCTTTCTGGTGTATCAAATTCTGTGGTGTTTCAAATTCTGTAATCCTTCCAGAGTCTAGAACAAGCACCCTGCAATGTGAAAAGAATCCAGTCAGGTAACCTATAATCAGTGTTTCAGTTCACCCTTCTTGTTCTTGCTACCATAAAGTTTAAATTACTGTATGAGTTATGTCAGTACAAAATAAAGGTACTATTTAACTCAGGAAATATATCAAGTTTTCTAATATTCTTTGAGCATTAACAAATTCCTCTATTTTTGAAAATATCTTCCATACTATTAGGGGACATTTTGTATCTCTCAGCACAGATAAAATCCTTTATTAGTGGCAAGTAATTAATGTGTTTCGTATGTTCAATAGGTATCTCTGTAGAAACTGTTTTATTTCTGAAAACAAATAAAGCATACCTGTCTGAATCAATGATAGAATGCAGTCTGTGAGCAATCATCAGGATGGTACAATCAGAAAACTCCTTCCTGATTGTGGTCTGCACCAAGTTATCAGTCTCAAAATCGATGGAAGCTGTTGCCTCATCCAAGATGAGAATTTTTGTTTTTCTCAGCAAAGCGCGAGCAAGACAGACAAGCTGTCTCTGTCCAACGCTGTTATAAAAGATAGTAAAATGATTTCCACAATGGAATTTATGGTCATACACTTCCTGTTCTAAAATTCTAATTATACTGTTACTCTCTTCCTAACCCACACATTCATTCATTCTTTTCTTTAAGAAATATTCACTGAGTGATTACTATATGCCAGACTCTGGTCCAAGTTCTGCAAATAGAACAATGAATTAAACAGACAAAAGGCTCTGTCTGTGTGTTTACATAGGGAGACAAAAAATAAAGATAAATGAGCAAAATGCATAGCAATGAGAACAATTCGAACGTACAGAAAGGGAGGGTGTAAAATGTGGGTACGGGGTGGGCATTTTAGATGGGCATGCCAAAATAATCCTCACTGAGAAGATGTCTTTAAATTCAAGGCCTGAAGGAAGTGGAAAGTGAGTCCTGAAGATTTCCAATGGGAACTTGTTCCTGGCAAAGTGATTGGCAGATGTAAAATTCCTGAGGCAGGCAGGAACTGGCCTGGCATCTTCATGAAACAGCAAGGAACCAAGGAGGCCAAGGTGGCAGAAACAGAGAGAGGGAGGGGAGAGTAAACAAAGAAGAAGCTGAGTCATACAGGCTGTGTCTCTCCAGTGCAGAGAGGGCCTAACATTTCCCTTAGGTCTCTGATCACATAAAGGGACTATCCTAAGACATCAAACATCAAAGTAGCCCTTACAACATTTTTTTTAGGAAGAAAGCTATTAGAGTAGGAGTCTTTGCAAAAGAAGATTCAATTAAATAGTGACTTTTCATACTGCATTGTTCCTCTTTTTCCCCTTTGTTTCCCTTCACCAGCAGTTTCCCAGCCAGTGGCTATCATTTTATTTATTCCTTGTCTGTCTTCCCTAGAAGAAATCAGCAATGGTGTGTTTTGAACAGGCCAGACAAAATCCGTGGTAACTCAGGAGTGACTTCCTTTTGAGGCCCTGAATGAATAACCTGGGCAAGCTCTGTTCTTAGCAGCTTACCTGAGGTTTTCACCACCCTCTGAAATTTCATGCAGCAGCTTCTTGGGAAGGGACTGCACAAACTCTTTTAAGTGACATAGTTCCAGCACCTCCCATAGCTCGCCATCAGAATACTTGTCAAGGGGGTCCAGATTCATTTGAAGCGTTCCAGAAAATAAAACAGGGTCCTAGAGAATAAAATAGTCACCAGTAATCTTACTGTCACATGAGGCATGCATACATTAAATAAGGAAAAAACAAAATGATCAAAACTAAATAGTTATCAAATTCATTTTATATTGAACCCAAAAGCAGAAGAAAATCAGAATAAGTTGCAAGTTAGATTAAATCATTATAAGCTTCCTGATTCTTTCTCGTCCTCTTATTAATAATGTTGATCACAACCATGATAATAATGATGATGGTAGCTGCCCTTTAGTCAGGGATATAATATAATACAGAAAAGAATTGAATAAATGTAATCTATACTATGTATATAATATTATCTATCAGCTCACCAACCCAGAAAGATAGAAGTAAATATCCTCATTTGACAGATAGTGAACTGGAGGTTTTAAAAAGCTCTCATCCAAGGACACACAGAAGGTAAGTGCTCAAGTAGAATTCAAAGACGACAAGTCCACGCTCTTTCCAATACACTGACATGTCTAGTGAAACTGTATTTTACTACACCGGTTTTGATTTATAAGAGAGGAATGACTGTTTCTTTTCTCCAGTCAATTTTATCCCTGTCAGAATTTCAGATTTTACTCAAATTAGTTTTGAAGTGAATTCATGAATGTAAGTATGTGTTTAAACACTATGACAAAGAGATGATAGTATTTTAAGATATTTTTAAAGAATAATATAAAGGTATTTCATAAATGCTCAGCTTAAATCTCTCAAACACAACTGAATAAAGTCATCTTTGACTGCAGGCATATTATTGAGGCAGTTTGCATACTTGTTAATGATCAAGTTCCTTTGATGCCACAGATGGAAAAATCAAAGGACTTGAAAAAAGATCTAACTGCATTATTGTTCTTTTCATTTTTTCAATATTTTTAAACCTCAAGTCAAAAGAATCAAAGTCCTACATTCAAATTACCAACTAAGCAAAAGCCTCAGTAATTGTTTTTTTCTTCCAAAAAATACCAATGTGTTGCAGCCTGACCTCTACATTTGAATTTTATTTGTATTTACTATTATGAAGGAAACTTGCAAAGCAACATACCAGTTTTTCAAATAGATAAATGTATGTAGGGAGAACACTTCAGATTTAGAGTGTTTAATAGGATTTAATTACATAGTTATTTTTCATAATACATTTAAAATAATTTGGTTCCCCAAAATGAATGTATATGCTTGAAAGGAATATATTAAAAAAAAAAAACTAAAACAAAAACAAAATAAAACAGAGCAAAAGAAGCTTCCCTAGAGGGAGTTAAGAAAGACTAACGACAAAACAGTCTTTACCTGTGGAATAATATTAAGTTTGCCACGAAGGTCATGAAGCCCAATTGTAGATATGTCAATTCCATCAATAATAATTCTGCCTCCTGATCTTTCTACAATTCTAAATAGGCAATTTGATAGTGTTGATTTGCCTGCTCCAGTTCGTCCCACAATTCCAATCTATAATGAAATTATCATAAACAGTTTACATTGTACTTTTTGTAAGGGAAGGGGACCTTGGTACTGACAACAAATACATTACTTGTCGTGTCAGTAGAATCTAATTTTGCCAACCAGAATAACATTGACTGTCATGGAAGACTTAACGTGATTTGCAAGGATGAGTCTTTATCCAGACACTCCTTACTCACTGGAAAGGCTTGGGCTAATATGTGTGTTTCCTCCAGTTTTGTTTTTTTTTTAATTTTTATTCATTTATTTATTTCTTTATTGGCTGCATTGCATCTTTGTTGCTGCGCACAGGCTTTCTCTAGTTGCGGCGAGTGGGGGCTACTCTTCCTTGCGGTGCGCGGGCTTCTCATTGCGGTGGTTTCTCTCGTTGCGGAGCATGTGCTCTAGGCGCACAGGTTTCAGTAGTTGTGGCACGCGGGCTCAGTAGCTGTGGCTTGCAGGCTCTAGAGTGCAGGCTCAGTAGTTGTGGCGCACGAGCTTAGTTGCTCTGCGGCATGTGGGATCTTCCCGGACCAGGGCTAGAACCTGTGTCCCCTGCATTGGCAGGCAGATTCCTAACCACTGAGCCACCAGGGAAGTCCCTTTCCTCCAGTTTTGAGTAATTTACTTACCACCTAACTAGAGCACATTAGCAGCCCCAGGAAGAGTAGATCATCCCTGAACCATCCCTAAACTAGCCATTAAGGGTGTGGTTTAGAGACTGATAATGGGGTTGTTTTCCTGAGACTTTCAAAATGAGGCTTCTCTACCATCCCTCCCTCAAAACAAACAAGCAAACAAACATAGGGGACTGGAACCCTTTGCTTAGCTAGGTTAAAAAATCTAAAGGAATGCCTGCAAATTTCCTTGGTGTATCAAAACAACTACTGCATCAAAACCACTAAGGGTGGTCACAGATAATGTCTGAGTATTTTGGATTCTTGGACAAAATAATCAGCTTGTCATAAACATCCAGTGACTGCGTGTGTTCCTTTGGCCATGAGAACTAAAGCAACCTCTTTTGGGTGCTGATTTGTGTCTTGGTGTTAGTAGAACAATGGGCAGAGAGAAGATTATGGTGGCTGGATAACCCTAATTAAATATCTTAAACCTTAAATCTGACATACTATTATACATCAGAAAAACCCAGAGTATGTTGAATTAATTAGAATAATTAAAATTCCACAATGATTTCATTGGTCCAAAAATATTTTTGTCCTTGATGTCACTGCAGTGGACCTGGTTTAGAGGGTTAGAAAAGGAGGTGTTTGGAGATACCAAAGGCAGGTTTCTGAAAAAGGGAAAATGGAACATTGTTGTTAATTAAAATGTTTTTTTACTTTTACTGATTTGTAAAATATCAATCTGATTAGGCAGGATAATAATATGTTTTCATAAAACATTTTGAAAAATGTGGGAAAAATATAGAAGCAAAAAATCATCTAAAATCCCATCACCTAGATAGAATCAGTGTTTATGCTTTGTAACTGTTCTACTAGGATCTCTGCTAATGTGTATATGTTTGCTTGTTTAAAACACAAAAATGATATACTATCAATAGTTTCGTATATAGTTTTTATCAACTAAATTACATCTCAAGCATTTTCCCATGTCACTAATGGTCTTGGAAAACATGATGTCACTGACTATACAAATATTCTCTCCTATGTACTTACTGTATAGGTAACGATATATTATCTTACTGTCTTATTGTTGCACTTCGCTTACTAGAGGACGTAAAAATAAAGTATACTACTACTGGGTATACAGCCAAAGGAAATGAAATTAGTATGATGAAGGGGAATCTGCACTCCCGAGTTCATTG
This sequence comes from Eschrichtius robustus, assembly GCF_028021215.1. Taxonomy (NCBI): domain Eukaryota; kingdom Metazoa; phylum Chordata; class Mammalia; order Artiodactyla; family Eschrichtiidae; genus Eschrichtius; species Eschrichtius robustus. Next base: position 117,674,214 of record NC_090829.1, on the reverse strand, counting down.
CAACATTATTCACAGTAGCCAAGATATGGAACCAACCTAAGTGTATGCCATGCATGAATGGATAAGGAAAAAGAAAAAAAATATATGTATATAAACATATATATAATCCTGCCATAAAAATGAAGAAAATCCTGCGATTTGTGGTAACATGGTGAACCTCGAGGACATGATGCTAAGTAAAAGAAGCCAGACAGAGAAAAATATTGTATGATCTCACTTAAATGTGGAATCTAAAAACGTCAAACAAAAGGTTACCAGGGATTGAAGGGTGGGGAAAATGGGAAGACGTTGGTCAAAGGGTACAAACTTTCAGTTATAAGGCAAATAAATTCTAGGTATCTAATGCACAGCATGGTGACTATAATTAACGATACTGAAATTTGCTAAGAGAGTAGATCTTAAGTGTTCTTAAGGTTATGGTAATCATTTCACAATACATGTATATCAAACTATCACACTGTACACCCTAAAAAATACAATTTTTATTTGTTAATTTTACCTCAATAAAGCTAAAAAATAGTAAAATCATGTTTCACAACAGATTATGAACAGCTTAAAATATATATTTTTGTTGATAGAGGAAAAACTTATTCTGTACAAACCAACCACATGTCTTTATTACTTTTATATGAAATTTGAACAAATGACCATCTTATATTCAATATCACAGTATACTTTGGCCTTAACAATAAATATATTCAGATGAAAGGTAAAGTGAGACTTATGAAATATATATGGTACCTTCTCTTCCCCATGAGTCTGGAAAGTGATATCTTGTAATGCTAAACCAAGATCATCTCGGTATCGAGCCTGATAATTAACAAATTCCACTATCCCTTTATTGGGCCATTGTGATGGAGGCCTTTTAGACATTATCCAGGGTGCCTTAAAACAAAGAAATATTTTTTAAACTATAATTACAATAAAAATATCTCCCCCAATAAAAATAAAACAAAAGTGATAAAACAAAAATGATGAAAGACATTTGTAAACATTATGATTTTTCTGAAAACACTTTTAAAAAATACCAAAATCTTAGAAATAAATTTTTACACATAAAGAGGCTTTCCATCTTCTATTAAGTTACTAAGAAAAATCTAAAACCTTATAAAGGAACTGAAGGTAACCTGAAATTTTAGCTGAGAGGAGGACAGTTTGTCATTTATTCATTTCCCAAATACTGAGTGTTTACTGTGCCAGTTAATGCTTTGGTTGTTGGTGATTTAGCAGTGAGAAAAACAAATAATTCTTGCCCTTAGGGAGCATGCATGCTGGTGAGGAGAGACAAAAAGCACCATATAGCCTATGCAGAATGTTAGTTGATGATAAAGCTTTGGAAGTCAGGAAATAGGCAGGGTTGGTGTAATTTTAAGCAGGGTGGTTAGAAAAGGCTTGACTGGACACGGTCAAGAAACAAATCACGTGGATGTCAGAGGAAACCCTTTCCAGGTAAAGGAGACTAACTACATATGCTGAGGACCTGAGACTGAGGCCTGGCTCTGGAACACTGGAGGAATAGCAGGAGGTAGACGAACACGCAGAAGAGTGTGGTGCCCCGCCAGTGAGGTGAAGTGTTTTCATGAGAGGGAGTGATCACAAGTGTCAAATGATAGGCCAGGTAAAGTGAAGACTGAGAGGCTACCATTGGTGATCTTGACTAGGGCAGGCTCAGTGAAGTGGTAGGATTTAAAGCCTGTGTGAAAGAGGGTCCAGAAAAGAATGAGAGAAGAGGAATTAGAGAGAGCAAGTACAGGAACCATTCCCAAGAATTCTGCTGTAAAGAGGAGCAGAGAAATGGGGCTATAGAGGAGTAAATAGGGGTCATTTGGACACATTTACTTCTTTCCACATCAAGAGTTTTTGCAATGGTGTCTGTTACAACTTGCATCAAATTACATAAAGATGATTTTTTTTTAAATGTGTGTGTGCTTGTGTGTGCACACACACATTTTATTGTCCTTTTTTCAAAATGAAAAAAAACATATATTAATAGCAAAAGATTTAGAAAATATAGAAAATGATACAATTTTTATATTAGTCATTACATGGCAATAAGCTGAACAAACTAAATATTGGTAACTGTAATTGTGATTGTGAAGGTAGACTAATCTTTCGTGAAATGTGTACGAAAAAGGAAGGTAAGACCCAGGGAAGAATCTAGAGGAAGATTCAAAGTTTAGGTAGGAGTTGGAGTATGCAGAAAATATTTTAGTATATTTATAGGCTGAAAGGAGTAAAGGGGTTGGGTTGCTGAAATTAGGAATTAGAGAAGGTGGTTAATGGAATAAGGTCTGAGAAAAGATATGAAGAGATGTTTCCAAAATACAACTGGAAATTTGTAGGTTTTTATTTGGAGGAGGAACACTTCTTCCTCAGAGTTATGAGCAAAAGAGGAAAGTTTCACGAAGATTTAGATACCTTTATAAATGGATTGAAGAAGATACAGAAATTCAACATATACCCTTTATCATGTGCCCTGTTAGTTCACGGAACTGGGAGACAGAAGTACCCTAGATTAGTAAAATATGTAGATAATGCAAACATTATACTCTGTCTAGAGTCTAATTCTTCTCTCTCCCAAATTATAGCTAATTAAAGGGAACAAAGCAGACTGATTTATTCTCCTTCTCCTTCCCATTCACAGAGATGTTAATGATGAGTAAATGGGACAGAAGGTATAAGCAGTAAAGGCGTAGTTAATTTTAAAATTGGACAATCAGACAGTAAATAATTATGAGGTGACTGCATTAAGACACTTTTCTCAATGTAAAATTTTTACAAAGTTATAATCATAGGCTGCATATTTTACTTTACATTGGTTGGGGACAGATCACTGTGCCTCTTAATACAGGTGCTCATATTTCATTTTTATAACAATACTGAAATGGGATATCTTATAATTTATGAACAGTCCTAATTTAATTAGCAGTGCTTTCTTTCTACTTTAGTGATTATATAAAATAATGTTGTATTTTACAATAGATTGAATTTTAATTTTGTCAAAATGCAAAATATTACAGCATAAATTTGGAAATGCAGGTTTTGTTCAAAATTGATTTTTAAGATGTCAATTCGAGGTGTATTACAATACCTTAATTCTGCATCCATTTATTAGTTATTTAGGAGTGCTTACCTCTTTATCCATATTTTCATATTCACAAACTCTTTCAATGGAAACTGCATTGGTTTCAATTTCACATGCTTTCCTTACCCAAAAATTGAGAGACTGAGTAATCTGGAGGTAAAAAACCAAGAGCTTAATGAATGAGCATCAGTCTTTTACATACTATTAATAATACTTTATAAAGCTTCATTTTTCAGAATTTTCATATATTTTATCTCAGAATTATTTAACAACTTTAGAAGTAAGCATATTTATTCTTAGACACACATATATGCTTCTTTAATTTTGTTAAATTCATTAATATCATAAACAATGGTTATTTGTCAGAAGATGGAATGAATATAGTTCAACATATACTAAAGGAGACCATACTTGGTGTAAGAAATGATGAATACCAAGATTGATGGGATATGCCTTAAGAAATGTACATCCTAAGTGAGGAAAAAATCTGTACACAATGTTACCATTGGCATTCTTTACCAGCTTCCATTAGAAGGAATTTTCTGACTACTCCTGTCTCCTTTTTTTCCCCAAACTCTACTTTCTTCTCACGTACCTTACCCCTAAATATAAGTTCCCCAAGGTTATAACTTCAAATCTAGTTCTGAAAGTCACAAAACTCTCACGATTCAGATTTTTCTTGAGTTTGGTGCTAAACCATTTGATGGCCGACCTGACTGAACTGATGTGGGTCTCCTTAAAGTGTTGATTTAACCCACTTAGGATGTACATTCACATATTTCACTGCAGAACAAATAGTTTGATTACAGACTTCTGCCCCAGGCCCTGCATATATACATACATACATACATACATATGTATATATTTATCTGTGTGTGTGTGTGTGTGTGTATATATATATATATATGTGTGTGTGTGTGTGTGTTAAATGTATTATATTTCCTTTATAGAAGCCTAAGTTCTGAATTCTGAAATGCAACTGACTTGAGGCTTTTAGATAAGGGACTAAGGGCATGTATCCAAATCATGTAGACCCATCTCTTAAATAATATGGAATTAAATTAAGCAGTTTGATACATTTTCTATTTTACTAAGGGGACTTGCACACAGTCATACCACTAGCACTTTGCAGTATCATATAAAATAGGGTTTAGGAAAATAATTACAAGCAGAGAAGAAGCAGAGCTTGCATTATCTCTCTGCTTAGTTTGCGCAAACTGGATGAACAGGCCACGGTAGAGAGGGGCCCTATTCCTGTTATACTTTATAACTCTATAAGGATAGGAGAACAGGAAACTTCTGGGTAATGATGCAACAGCAGGAGTTTCCTGGATCCTCTAGCACCGAGCCTTGGGTATCAGCCTGTTTTCCCTGTGAGCTAACTTAGAAATACTGAGCTAGCTCTTTTGCTAGTAGCAAAAGAAAGAAATGAGCCTCCAGGGTAATCCAGATTTGTCTCTCATTACTTAGTTAATACAATCTATAATTCAGACAGGAAAAGGAGAAGAGAGCTTAATTAATTGGATTATAAACATATCATATACCACAAAATCACTATTACTTACATTTAGGGCATAGGATATGGACAAACCAACTATTGCTGAATCCATAGAATTGCCAGCCAGCACAGCAAGCAGTGAAGCGAAGAACACCATTAAATTGCCAAGAAATTCAAGTCTAACAGACAGCCACCTGTAATAATGGAAAATATTCCTGAACTGAGATGCAGAAGTTTTGGTGCACTTAGTATGAACTCTCCTCTGAAAAATGAAGAAGTAAACATCAATAGCTGCGTTCTCTTTTTTCACACTTACTCAGAACTCAATCAAACAGGATTTTTGCAGTGATGATAGAGTAAAGGATTTCTCTGCATAAAAATACACTTTACTTTTGCAGAACGTTGCTTTAAAACTTAATCAGAATTAAAAATCAAAAGGAAAGAACATCAGCTGAAATGATGCATTTATCTTAAAATCCCATTGGAAAATCACTTACCTTTCTGATTACATACACGTTTTTTATATGATAAAATTAGTCACTAAAAGTTAACATGTACCCAACTACTATTTAATGTTTTATTTTTTCTCCTCTATGTGAAATGTATAGCTTCAAATTCAAAATATTATAGATTATTGCTTGCAAAGAAAATCCATTCTACAAATATAAAATATAACAAAGAGTCACATCTTTACTAATTCTAATAGCATCCTGTATAACCTTCAAAAAACGTGGGACCTTATTTTCACGTAAAGTAGCATGTACTATTCATACGGACGTAAATAGATACACTTTAATTTAAATGTATATTAATTACTAGAAATATTTAAGGCTTTAATATTTTTGATGAAATATCATTAAAAACACTTTCTGTTTAGAAGTTAGTGAACAAAATATCCAAGAAGAGACTAGTCCTGAACTGGGTATGTGGATATGACTTACCTGTTCGAAATCACATTGTTGTAGAAACAGACCAAATTCTCATTCACCACCTCTTTGTTTTGCTGGATGAACCTCTGTTCATGTCCAAATGCCCTGATAGTGGACACCCCAAGTAGAGTCTCGCTAAAGTGGGAAAGGACAGGAGAGCGAGATGCTCCTGCCAACCGCCGAATCTGCCGAGAGCTTGCCACGTAGTATCTCTAACAGGAAAACAGAAAGAGGCGGTTGGGAAGATGTAGCCAAAATTGCTTCAATAGTTTGAAAATGGCAAGATACTTGTGTAGTGGATACTTGTGTAACTAAAGAGCAGCCCCCAAAAGTTAAGTTCAAGTTCTAACCTCCAGTACCTGTGAATGTGACCTTATTTGGAAATAGGATCTTTGCAGATGTCATTAAGGTTCTTGAGATGAGATCATCCTGGATTTAGGGTGGACCCTAAATACAATCTGAGTGTCATTATAAAAAATAGAAAAGGAGAAGACACAGACACAGGGAGAAAGCCGTGTGAAGATGAGACTGGAGTGATGGACCTAGGAGTCAAGGAAAATGCCAGGGGTCTCTGACAGCCACCAGAAGCTAGGAGAGAAGCATGCAACAGATGCTCCCTCAGAGCCTCCAGAAGAAGCCAACCCTGCCTACTCCTGGATTTTGGACTTTTGGCCTCCAGAAATGTGAGAGAATAAAGTTTCTGTTGTTTTAAGCCACCAAGTTTGTTACAGGAGCCCCAGGAAACGAATGCACCTTTGTAACAGTAAAAATCCCAAATTCTGGAGAGCACAACTAGAACATAATTGGGCAAAATTTCACTTTGATAATGCTCTCAAACACCCATTATTGAGTACCTACTGTGGAAAAAGCTCTATGTTACATGTTGGAAGTGTGGCCAGGTGGTTAACCCATTAAATGAAGGAAGCCAACCAAATGTACAAACAATAATATTTTTGTACCTAAATATAATTATGGAAAAATTTTTCTTTATTTTTTTCTACCAAAAAAACCAACGTGGCCACAGTTAGAATTGACTACTTCCCCTCTGACTTGGACTGAGGACAGCTGCGATGGGTGGAGACTGGAGAGCTGGAGGGAATGTGCCCTGAGTTAACTGGACCATCCTTCATCAGCCCCACGTAATTGCTACTAACTGGAAATGAAAATAAAGAGTTTGCTACATCTTGCAATTTTTTTTTCATGAAAATCTTCAGATCTGGAATTTTATGTAAAATTCCTAATTTTAAAAATGTCTTCATTTTGGTAAAAACATTGAGCAAGCTAAGCTAAAACATGTCTGAAGCTACATGTGGCCTGTCAGCTTACAGTTTACAAGCTCTGCTCTATGCTAAGTGCTCTAGAGAATACAAACGATTACGGCATTCTGAGCCTGCAAGGGGACTTAAGAGATTGTCTCAAAGGTAGTTTCATAAAAGTTCAATGAATTGTAGAAGCCCTGGGGTCCTTCCAAGAAACTGTCCAGAGCATTGAGCTTAAGAACCTTTGATTTAGATCAGTGCTTCTCATACTTCAGTAAAAATTACCAGAAGGATTTTAAAAACACAGACTTCTGTGAGAAGTTCTTTATTTCCCCCTGCTCTATTAGGGTATGATTAACAAATAAAAATTGCATATATTTTGGTTGTAAAATGTGATTTTTTTTAAAAGAGATTCTGATTCTATAGGCCCATGGGTCCAGGGACCACACTTTGAGTAGCACTGACCTAAAGCAAACCTCTTATTTTACAGGGGAAAGAAATGAAGCCTGAAAAAGGAAGTGATATACCAGACACAGGAGTCAGGAAAGTAATTTGAGGCTCCTGAATCTTCATTCAGGGCTCACCCTATAAAGTTCCCCCTAGCAAGACATGGTTTCTAGACTCTTTTCCACTCCTAGACACCCTGTTATAGTACACCAACCACAAGACTATCACTTGTGACATGTTTTGTTGTTTTTGTTTTTCTAAGCAGACACAATTGATCCTCAACACCATTCCTCAATTTCTTGATTTTTTTTTTTTTCCTAACTATAAGACATAGTGTCTGCCCCAGAGGACTTACAATCACATTGAGGAGACAATTTTTGGTCTAATAAATAAATAAATTAATTAAATAAGTAAATAAATAAATAAAATGACAACAAGAACCACAAAAAAAACAGCCTATAATACTAGCAGTATAATAAATCCATAATACCTACATGAGTCATATCTCTTTGCCCTACTTTGGTAGAGAATGCTTCACACAGAAAGTAGAATATAACCTAGACATGAAAGGTAAGTAAGATCCAGACAGGCAGAGAAGAGGGACGACATAGGAAGTAGGAGGAATATGATAGTACAGGTGTAGAAATGAGCAAATGATTAACATGCTGGTTGGACAAATTAAACTCCAATATGAATTTGAAAACTGAGGTTGAGAAAACATTAAACTACAAGAACTGCATCCTTTTGTATAAAGAGCCTCAAAAAACTTTTATATTTAATTTAAATATGTGTTAAGAAATTTTGTTTTTACACTATAGCCTCACAGTGATATACTTTTGGAATTCAAATTGGTTGACCACATTTTAATTGGAATATAAGGATATATACATATCATGAGAGATCTGTTTAGTTCTTCCAGCAATAGTTTGTTGATAGCAGGGATAACAGGGCAAAAGGCAATATGTGCTTCTCTCTTGGATCTTCAGGCAAATTAACTTTCTGCTAAAATGTAAACAACACCTAGGTTTTATGGTGGCCATAAAAATGCACAACTCAGTTCTCCTGTTGCAGGGCCCATAGCTGACTGACAGCCCAGCCACTGCCCCTCTAAATCCACTACTATAGTAGAATGAAGGCCATTTTTCCCACAGGTGGCTCCCAGGCAAAGACTGAGCATGGCAGGGGTGCTAAAACAGGCCCCTTCAGGGGTCACATGGGAGCATCCAATGGGCAGTGTTTGTTGTGGACTTCCCATTCATTCAACCAAACCTCTTATGGAACCATTCTGCAGTCCAAGACTCTTCCTACCCAATCCTCTTCCTTCTCCCTCTAAGGGAGCAGACCTGCCTCACTGTCTAAGGGCTCACCCAGCCTTCTCCTGCTCCCTCTCCTTTATCTTTTACAGGCATTTCCCCCAGCAATTCTCTAGTACATCTAATCCTTTCTTGATGTCTGCTCCTTAGAGACCCTTAACTAATAGGCCGTCTAAGTGGGTCTGAAACTATATTTGACTGTGAACTTATAAGTTATTAATACACATAAAAATCCATGTACTTACTTGTATAGTGAAATAGAGGAAAACCAAAGGAATAATTCCCAGAATGAAGAGTGGTAAAGCTCCCACAATGACCAAAACTGTTCCAATAACATCCAGCGTACAATTCATCCAGGTCCGTAAGTAGTAATGGAAACGCATATCAATTATAAACATGTCCTGAAAAATTTGATATCGAGTCACTTTATTTTTAACTTTTCATGGTTTAACATGAGGGGAAGAAGACATATATCATTCAATGTAAAAATAGAAACATTTACCCAGATGTGACAATCTGATTATTAAATATCTAACTATTCAATATATGATCTTTGCCCTCCCCAGCCCACCCCCATGTATTTTTCAGCTGTAACAATTAAGAGGGTGTTCTAGTACCAATATGTCTATGGTCAAGCAATTTGTACTTCCCAATGACAACTACATGGCACTTAATTTATATGACTGAAATCAGACTCTGTTAAAAAAAAAAGAGTCCAAACCCCGGTAGTTGGGTATTCAGGGGCATTGGTCTACCATTATTCACTACCTAAAAACTGTAAAACACTCCTGGGCCATTCTTATCCACTGAGAACATGTCCAGTGACCTTCTTGGATAGCTGGATCCTGCCAATATCAGAAGAAACAGGAAAACAAAATAATCTTCATTTACAAAATTAAAAACTGAAAGATAAAGGTGGACAATGGGACTGAGAAAACGACATGGGAAGGTCATGCATCAGTTCACATGTAACTTAAAGCTATGTTTGTGGTATAAGGTACGACCTAAGAGATCCCAGGGAATAGGAAGGCACTCAACCTTGAAGGGATGGACTATTCAGTTTAGGACAAAACTGATAAAGAATGGAGATAGAATTTTATTTATTCTCAGCCTTGCTTTGGGACTTCCCTGATTATCTCACATACCAAATAGTGTAAGAGCATCATATTCATATGCAACTTCCTGCCTGTCTTTAAAATACACCTTCTCATATTCTCATCTGTTCAAGACCCAATCATTTGTCATGTTACTGTATAATAATCAGAGTTGTTTAGTAGGGTCATAGAGATATGTCCACTGGGAGACAAAGAACACTGGTGATCAAGTTCTTCTATAAACTTTCAAAGATCAGTGTGACATTGGTATGATTAAGCAAGATTTAATATTCCATCAAGAATTGATTATGTTAGGTATTTTCATTTATATTTTGATGTTTTATCCTCATTTTTCCCCATACCACCCCAAATGATTTTCATATACACAAAAATATATTGCCATATTTTAAGGTCATGGCTATGACTGTCTAATACAGAAGCCACTAGCAATATATGGCTATTGAGCACTTGAAACATGGCTGCTGCAAACTGAGATCTAACAGAAGTCTATTACACAAACCAGATTTTGAAGACTTTGTAGGAAAAAAATAAAATATTCAATCAATAATTTTACATTGATTATACTTTAAAGTAATGTTTCAGATATTTTCTGTTAAAATATATTATTATAAATAATTACTTCAACTGTTTCTTTTTACTTTTATATTGTGGCTACTCGAAAATTTTAAATTACCACTGTGGCTTGCTTTACATTTTATTGGACAGTACAATTATAAGTACTTAGTAGTAAACACAATGGGTAAAACCCTATATGTTAGCAGAGACACTCTGGGAACCTCTACCCATCCCCCATTTGCCATTAGTGAGTTGATAGTTTTTTTAAAGGCAGAATGCTTAAAATCTGGATATGTCAATATAGACTTACATTTTTTCCCTCCTCAGCCTGAACCACTTTCTCAAACTAAATGTGTATAAGAATTGGAGTTGTAGACACCAGAGCACATGTACTTCTTGGATTCTTTCAGCAATTTTTAAGGGTTATTTTAAGCATGTGTGTAAGATGTGACTCTGCTATACATCAATTATAAATGTCCCAAGAATTAGAAATAAAAATAACAATGAAATCTACCCTAAACGTAATCTCATGTTTTTAGAATGATATTTTTTACAAATGAGATAATAAGGTACTAAATGTGGATCATTTATACGTATGCTATTTAATAAGGTATGGCTTACTTACCTTGGTGAACCGATTGATGATCTGGCCTATGGGATTGGTTTCAAAGAACTGGAGTGGGAGATGCAGCACATTATCCAACAGTTGAGCATGCAAAGTTCGAGAGGCAGCCAAGGATCCTCTGGTGAGTACATAAGCTCCAGAGCAAACAAAGAGACCTAAACACAAATTGTTATCAATGACATGTTAACAGCTTAAACTCTAAATTTTAACTCTCAAAAGATTGCTTGCAATAGCATTTATTTTTAATGGAAAACTCAAATATCAAACTTAAAAATGTATCACTGTGGACCAAACTAAGTATAAATGCATATGGTGCATGGAAAATAAATACAGACACTCTGGTGCATTATCAGAGCAGGGCTCTCCTTATTCATGAACATAGGTTCTAGAGAAATGCTCTAAAGATAAGAGATCAACCGGGTTGACAGAATTTTAGCAACCTATTAACTATATGATGTCCTGAAAGACAATGTGGTAGTCACTTGTATTGCTAGACAAATAATTTCAGTTCTCCTAGCTTCTAGGTCCATGGTAGAATTGCACTTTCTGACCTCCTTGTGATTGATGGAATCAAATGAATAGTTTTGAACAGTAAGTTGAGATACTGCACATGATACTTCCAGGTTAGAGCATTTTGGTGTCAGACCTGCTAAAGCTCCTATTCCCTTTGCACAGTGCCTGCCAACATTTAAAATAGTGATTGGATTGCTTCTTCAACTTGGGACCTAGAATCAGAAGAGTCCCTTTCCTGACCTACAGTGGACAAGTGGTATGGGTCATGAATAAACTATTTTTGGTCTGTCAAGCTATTACGATTCGGTTGGTGAGAAGGTTCTTGAAAAAACTAAAAAGTTAGAAAATATAAATAATAAACATGTAGCTTTAGTGGAAGAGGTTAAAAAATAGTTAATAGCATCTATTGACTATTGTTAGCTGTGTTTGGCAAAAATATAACAAGAAAGAGACAAGCTCAGAAAAGAACTATCCAGGTGTGTAAGAAGAAATGAAAGGACAAAGAATCCCCAAACTGGGGAACTTGTAGGTGTGGAGGAAGAAATGCTTGGTTACACTGATTGATTGGTTCAAGGGTGGATATGCGACTCAAATTGTTTCAAGGAGAGTAATTTCATGGATTTCTATGGAAAGAAGTTCTTTGAAAGAGAACATTTTCATCACCATGTGAAGCCTGAGAATGGCTCAGGAAAAGAGGAAAACGAGCAGAACTGAGAAAGCATGGTGGACACTTCGTTTGAGCCCCTGGATCAAGTGTGTTTAAAAACTTGTGCCTGGACTTTTCCATTTGAGGCATCAATAAATTTCCATGTTATTTAAGCCATTTGCTCTTGAGTCTTCTGGGATACATAATTGCACCACTGATCTCTACTATACAAAATTGTTAGTAAAAGTGTGTTGCCAACATGATTCTTGTTCCATTGTAGGTAAAATGTCTAAAACAAAACAAAACAAAAATAGTTAACCCTGACCACTTCAAATTCTTTTAGCTAGTTCCTTTATATTTTAAATAACATCACACACTGCCCTTTAATAATTTCTTACTCTTAAATACTTTCTATTATTTTCTTACCTCACTCCCCCATACTTCCTTCTAGCCCTTCCAAAAATAGGTTGTTGCCCTTTTGTTCCCAAATATTCCGTGTTTACATTGCTACTAAACATAATATTCATGAAGTTCACTAAATTTATAATGCTTGTACCACTATTTTTCTATGCAACAAGCACTAATCTATTCCCAAACAATTCAATAGTCAGCAAATCTCTTTGGAATATATTTAAACTCAGCAGATAGTCTATTATTTCTTTCATCCTATTTCACCCCCTCGTCCTGCAACATAAACTACTCTCTTGGAACCCTCTGTATTTCTGCTGTAAACTGGAAATTTTTGTGGGAACAGGCTTTAGTATTCTTCAGTTACAGAAAATGTTGTTAAATATTATGCATTTGATAATTTCCATCTGCATTTCTGTGTCTTATTATATGGATATTGAACATCTTGGATTATTCCTCTAATTTTTCCTTATTTATCATTTGCCATCTATGTTTTTGATGTTGTACATCTGGGACAATTTCTTCTGATTTATCTTCTCACACTTGTACAATCTTTTTAAATTCTTTAAATTTTTTAAGAACTTTCTTGTTCTTAGATTGAACTTATTTAAGCACATTCTGCACTTGCTTTGCTTCTGCTTTTGAATATCTGAAGATACTAATTTTAAGCTTCTCTTATATATCAAATATGACTATTTTACTTCTGGGCTCCACTGCTCTATTTGTTGGCTCTTATCTATACTGCTCACTTGATTAAAATGCATGACCATCCATCATTATCAGTTACAACATGCAAGATTAAGACATGGTTAATTAAGAGGTACCTGGTGTGGCTTTCTTCTGCCAGTGTACACATTAATTTCCCCCAATCTCCTCTGAATGGAAATTCCACTTAAGTGGGTGTGACACTGGAAGTCTCATATGGTGATCTAGACATGTAGGCTGGAACTTCTCCAAGCCACATAAGGAGGCTTTCTTCTATGTATGTCACACACACTAGTAACCCTAATTTCCTTTTTAAACATCAGCTTCCTAGTTTTCACTGTACTACTTCTGTGCCAGATAGTAACATGTGAACAATGCTCTAGTGAATCACTTTGATTATTTCGACACTACTCAATCCTACTCTCTGTACTTCAGTTCCTCCACAGCTAGACTGAACCGCTCCCTATTCTTTTACAGCTTCATCTAGTATCTGTTCCTGGTTACAGGTTCTTCTACCCTTGATTATCAGTATAATTGCTTATGTAGACATTTATCACTCTGAAATCCCCTGAACCCTTTATTTTTATATTTGTCCACTGTCATTTCAGTGGAATTTTGTGAGGTAAGTAAAGTAAATGATCCACTCACTCATCTTAGACTGGTGTACTCCTTAAACATTTCACTTTGAAAATAAGGCGCCTATATTTTACACTTTGGGTTGGAAAAGGAAGTTCCTAACAAGGGGGCATAAAACACAATAGATTAGGGATGTTCAGAGTGTCCTAGAGATTCTAAAGGAAATAACTGGGAACCAGGAATAAAATGTTCAGGGCTATTTCTTTTTCAGAAGATAAGGTAAGATCTTTATTATTGTTACAAAATATAGATGCAATGTTTTCTGCTTCAGTACTCCAGTTTTCTTTGAATGTTAGCCCTCTATATTATTCATAGCCTCTCGTATTAACATGTGAAAGTGCTATTAATGTTTTAAAGCTCAAAAAATAATGGGAGCTTTGATGATATCAGTGAATACAGCCTGCTCTTGATTGAACCAGGTTCCATAGGACACAGCTGCGGACTACTAAAAATATCAGAAATTATATATTTTCATTTCTTAAGAAATAATTTAAAATTTATAATAATTTATAATTGTATTTAATAATAAGTCAAAAATTTAAATATTTTTAAATGTAAAAAACGAAAATCCAATCAGGAAAAAATCTTTTTGATTAAACTCTGCATAATCTTTTACCTTTACTACAAAATACTTTCTATACCTACTGATAATTAATTAAAAGTAAGACTTTACACAAGTAAAATTTTGAACACTAAACTTGCATATCTTGTCTAGTATAGGAAAAACAGTATTTGCTCACTTAAAATATTCTCCAAAGTATACTGAATCTCCCTTAAAACTGTAACATGAGCTCACTGGATTGGTAAGAGTTTAACCCTCCTATATATGTGTGACAGACATAGATATAGAGATGTATATGGGACATTTCTTTTGCTGCTCAGCATTCTAGATCTCTATATCTATTTTTTCCTCGAATTGCAAACCACAAGCCAAAAAACTTGATTCGGTGACTCAAAACCAAACACATTCTAAGTCCTTGTATCTCATTTTAGTTGTTAACGTAACAATTCTTTCCTCAACGAATGTTGTTAACAGAATGACAAAACAAACATAAATTTGTCTCACAATATTTGCTTACTTTCTGATGGAGATAATTATAAGAAGTACTATGGTCACACAATAAAAATAAGATAGGAGAGGAGAAAACAGAAGCAAGGCCCTAAATCACAAATTTTTAAATGTTATCTTCATTTTCTGTTACCAAAAGTATGCATCTCTGTTTTCCCTTATGCATATCCCTAGATAGCAAGACTTCCACGTAGATGGCTTTGTTATTTCTTATTTGAATTTATCACTCTCCTTCACTTTGTCTTCCTTTCTTCTTATAAACACATCAAAAATTGTCTATTTAAAAAATCTTCCCTTGGGTTTCCCTGGTGGCGCAGTGGTTAAGAATCCGCTTGCCAATACAGGAGACACGGATTCGAGCCCTGGTCCGGGAAGATCCCACATGCCGTGGAGCGGCTGAGCCCGTGCGCCACAGCTACTGAGCCCGCGCTCTAGAGCCCGCGAGCCACGACTGCTGAGCCCGCGTGCCACAGCTACCAAAGCCCTTGTGCCTAAAGGCCGTGCCCCAGAAGAAGAGAAGCCATCACAATGAGAAGCCCGCGCACCTCAACAAAGAGTAGCCCCCACTCGCCGCAACTAGAGAAAGCCTGCGCTCAGCAACGAAGACCCAACGCAGCCAAAACGTTAATTAATTAATTCATTAATTCATTAATTAATTTAAAAAAATCTTCCCTTTAATTTTTCTGCACTTTTGAGTACTATACTTTTGAGTATCTTTCTTCTTACTCTTTCATATCACCTAACTTCTTGGAAGGACAATGTGTATCTATTCTGCTACTGGGGAGAAAAAAAAAACAGCAGAAAAATATGTATCCACGCTTCCCATTAAACGTGCTCCAAATTGAATTAATCATTTCTCTGCTCTACCAACTGACTTCCCTCGTCCCTGGTTTCTTTATTTTTGTCTTCATTGTTCTCTCAATTACCCAAACTTCAAAATCATGAGTGATGTTCTCTTCTTACCCACAAATCAGCAATTCTTATATATGTTTTCACTGCAGTGTCTTTCCTATCTGCCCCTTTTTTCCAGTCCCACTGCAGCTCTCTGACCCTTCCTCCATTCATACTTTATTCAAATCTTATTCCATTCCCTACCCATTGGTTAGCACTAGTCTAGATGCTTTGGGTGACAAGGAGATGCATCAGATAAGAGATCTTTTTGTACTAGATTATCTCCCATCTAGACTCCTGAAGATCCTTGATTATTTTTTCCCTACCCACCCCAACTTCTCCCTGGTCTCTGACTTTAGTCCCACCAATAAAAACCCATCTTTTTTCATCACTGAAAATTTATTCTTATTCTGAAAAATAACTCCAAATTCTGTCACTTCTTTTTCCCCAAATTCTCAAAGTTTTCTACTTGCCTTTCCAACTATCATCTCCAAACTACCTTTCCACCTCTAGTTCCCCTACTGTCCTATCAATAACCTAAAGACTACTCAGACTGGCATCCTCACTTATGCCTATATCCCCCTCACCTTCCCCATCCGTCTTTATTCACATCTTTCTCTGCATCTATCAGCTTTTGTCCTCTGTGATCCCTGACAAAATTCCATCCATCTTTTTTGTGTCACCTCAAATGCCAACTATGCCTTGGAAATTACCTTAATCTCTCAACCAAATATGGCTTCCCCCTGCTCTAAATCCTCACAGTGTTTTCTTTTACTACTTTTACACGAATATTGCTTGCAATGTAGTTTTAAGCTTTACTTACAATGCAGTTTTTAAGACTCACTTACTGATCTTCACATCAGTCACAAGCCTCACACATACAGTGGACAGCCATGTATTCAAGACTTCTGAGTCCTGACTGACTTAACATATGAGACTCAGTTTCCTCAGCTGTAAAATGGGGACAATGACACCTTTCTAAATACTTATTGTCAAGATTAAATGAGACAAATTGATAATATTCAGTGTGGGCCATGTAGTTGACACATACAAGGTTTTGTTTACTCTTGCAAATATGGTTAATTAAAAACATAGGCATTTGAATTATCCCAAAGTATTTGAATATTATGACATAGATTTTTAAAAAGTAAAACCATGCCCTACGTTTGCATCTGAATCAATTAGGTTAGAAAGAGAAAAGAAAAGCAGCTAGACTTTTTGTTTAACCTTGCATTAATCCCAATAATCCATAGATGTTAAGTTTATTGCTTCTTATTCGCTTCCATTCTGTGAAATCGTTCATGTGCTTTGCTTCTTTTGCCCAGGCACTAAGCCATAGATTCTGTCCAATTCCCACCAAATTCTGACCCAGGTAAGTGGCCACATTCAGCCACACCCAGAGCCAGCCGAAGGCTTGGAGGTACTTCAGAATGATTGAGAACTTCACCTAAAAGCAAAATTGTTTAAAAAAACATAAGTTACTGTACTTAAAAGTCACACAAGCTAGATTTAAATCCTGCTCTGACATATCCTAAGCTTTATGATCTTGGTCCAAATTACTAACTACTCTAATCCTCAGATTACTCATCTGTAAATTGGAGTAATACTAGTAGCCACCTTATAAGTACAAGCAAAGTTCCCGCACAGTCCTGAGCACTTAAAAATAAAAGTTGAAATAATGTTAGTTACTATCATTAGTAAACCAGAATATACATAGCTAAGTAACATGTAATCCTAATTAAACACCACTATAATGTCCAACTGTTGCATTTAATTCAATTTCTTCAAACTATTATAGAGCAACCTTCCTCAAATTCAATGAAAAATATATGGTATTTATTAATAACATTTATATTTGAGTGGTTAGTAACAAATAACACTAGTTATTCTGGTGCTTACCCCACCAACAGGGACCTTTTCTTTTCTCACTGAGAACTGTTTTCCTTGATCCAATAAGGGCCTGATAAAGCAAGACGATGTACATTTTTTTTTAGGTTTTTAGATCAACTAAACATTTTTTTAAAAGTTATACATTCTCAACCACTTTGTTGCATATTCTTCTGCTTCATTAACAGAGACCTGACTTGCCTTGATAATAACATTGTTCCTTTAATCTTCTGGAAGGGAGATTGTTTATTCTTTTTTACCCCATATATTTTAGGGCCAGGGCATATTGTATGATTTTCTTCACTGCTTCTTCTAGATAATTACCCTTCAAACTTGAGCCAAATCCCTAGACTGTGTAAGCCAATGCCATCTGGCTGTACCATAATCTGTGCCTCCTCATCTACTTGCCTCTTGCCCTATCAGAAGACTAGCATCAGGCTAATTCGTCCCACTTCGTTCTGCCACCATTCTGGGTGATGTCACAGCTGACAAGGACAACTGTATTAAACTCAATCTCTTTTCACCTTCATGACCTTCATACTTCCAGAGTCCTCCATCTGCATTCTACATTGGCCATCAACTTTCATGACCACAAACCATGAATCTTATTACCTGGAACTAATCTACCTTTGAAAACTTGACTCCAATTGTTTCAGTCCCTGGCCATAACATAACCTTTTTCTATTTCTAAATTGTACATTCAGTTACTTTCACTGTATTTGGTTTTTATTCTACCTAGACTCCCAGTTCCCAAATGTAACTTTCTATCATCCTTGCCCTCTAAGATGATTAACGATCCTGGTTTACCTGGGATATTCCTGGTTTTAGCACTGACTGTCCCACATCCGGGAAACTCTCAGCCCCAGGCAAACCTAGGCCCTGTCTCGATTCCTTTTATTATCCAGCCTGTACTCCATGATTACCATGTCATCCAAACTGTGGTGACATTCTGAACTTTAATAGCTTTCCTTCAATTAAATTTCAACATTAAAACTCACAGGTTAGCCTTTGTCACACTTGCTGCCCATCTGTGGAGTGCTGCTTCAAAAGATCATAGAGCCCAGCAAACTGGCTCCACCATAAATCAATATCTTCCTTCCACCCGGGTTTTTATAGTGCCTAGAAATTCTTACATCTCTCTCAGAAGGGACCCACATGTCCTACTTGATGGAGAAAGTCAAAGCAGATAGGGAAGTCAGTCACCACACTTCTACTTTTATCTGCATCTCCACCCAGCCTTTTCTAATCCTCTTCTGTAAAAAACAAAGGTAGTTTTCTCCTCAGATCTAAGGATAACCTTATGAGCTGAATCCCATTCTTCCCCATTTTCTCAAAATACATTTATTAAATATAGCGTTTCCACACTTTCCTGTCGATGACACACTTGACAGTGTTTTTTAAAAATGCAGATTATAAGATTTCCCCTCTAGAAATCTGTCTTTTAAACAAATGATGCAAGGGATTCTTAGCTTAAGGCAAATCTAGGAGACCCCAAATTGTTTCCTCTCTTTTCTAATTTTCACCTTCTTCCTTTCTAGCGACTCCTTCCCTTCAGCCCACAGAGAACTCCACATTTTTCTCATCTTATAATTAATACCATCACCACAGAAATGATTCCACCCTCAACTCTATGTTCAGTTACTATCCTACTTCTTGCCTTCTTTCTGTAGCCAAACATTTTTCTGCCAAACCACCTTTTTCTCCTCGAACTTTCTGGCACCTGGCTGAAACGGTTTCCATCAACGGGGCCTTGATAAAATAAGTACAATACTTAATTGCCGTATTCATGGGATACTTTAAAAATTATTTCACTTAAATTCTCCACAGCATTTAACATCATTGACCGTTGCTTTGTTGTAGAGACATTTCCTTTTACTTCCCTACCATCACACATTTGTGTTTTCTCCCGCCTCTCTGGGCCTCCATTAGTTTCCATCTTCCTTTAACGTTTATATTTCCTGAGGCTCAGTTCTAGTCATTATTTCCTTTCTATGCTCCACACTCTTTTCTGAGCGCTCTCATCCATTCCCGGTTTCAACAACCTTCGTCTTTGTGGGTGACTCTCACATGGATTTCTCAAGTCCATACCTCTTCCTTGAGCTCCAGATCCATACGGTAAAAAACCTACTTGCCACCTACTTCGTCTCTGCTTGATTATCTCAAACGCGCCCTACACGAAACCAGTTATTTCCTACCTCCTCAAAAGCTTTCTCTGGCCACGACACTTCCTCTGTCTCAACCTTGACACATTTCCAACCAATCACCAAGTAGCTGTCAATTCCTCTGGAATTGTGTTACTGAAGAAATATTTGGAAAATACAGAATGGCACGAAGAGGAGCAAAGACAACAGAGGAGAGAGAAGAGAGACAACAGACGAGGAAGACAAGCAGAAGCAAAATACTCATAATGCTATATTCCAGAGATAGTTGGTGCTAACACGCTGGAGAGGATTGCTATAGTCTTTTCTCTATATGTGTGGTATCATAATTCAAATGTTGCTCTATAACCAGTCTTAATTTTTTAAAAAATTTACCCATGGTCTTTGTAACTCAGTATATAATGAACCTCAAATATTATTCTATTACAGCTTTATATTTTGTCATATGGCAACATAATATTTTATCATTTTACTATATTAAGACTTATTTAACAAAATCAAATTTTATACTGGTTGCAGATTTTTCCTGCTTTAATTATTGCTGTAATGATAATTCTCTTTACACATCTCTCATGGTCCCTTGTAGGGACATAGGAGCATGAGATATGCTACATTCTAAGTCATTTGATATATCTAATATCAAACTGACCTCTAGAAATTCTAAACTGAGGTACATGCCCCCATTTCTCCACGTTTCCCATTTTGTTTACCAGAATAAGACATGGCTATTTGATCAGTCCAGTAGTTCTTCCCTTTCCGTCTCTGGCACTAGTGTCAAGAAACATTCTGTGGGAGGTTGCAGTACATGCATGCCCTTTGTAGGATCAGCTTTACCATCAGGAAAAGATACACTATTTAACAGACACTTTCATTGGAATAGCTCCTGGTATATGATTTGGGTTAATTACTGTCATCATCCTTCAAGCCCTTGGCATGGCTTCTGTTTGGATAAGCAAATTTAGCATTGGTGTCAAGCCAAAAAATTAATTCTTAATGTAGCTGGATATAAAATGCTATGAACCCAACTGTTAAAAGGGAATTAAAGCATCCTAATTAGACATAACTAACAAAGACCAATAATTTACTGGCCACTACACAGGAGGGTACTGTTTTTCCAAACTACAAAGTTAATTATCCTTTTTCCACAAAAGTACTGCATTTGGTCCTGGGCACTTTGTTGTGAATAACAGGTTTTATTTGAATTTTAAAAGAGCAAATTTTTTTATGCTGGTAGAGAAGTTTTAAAAATGAGTCTTGCTCTGTCCTTCAGAAACCCTTGGGAAAGTTGGCATAATACCTGTCTGCATATTTTTGTATAAAATATATAAAATTAACATACTGAAACCGTTATCCCTGAACTGAGCATACAGTTGCAAAGTATAGAGTATGTATGGGAGTATTAAAGTGATTAATAGAGTCTGACATGAAAGCCAGAAGGGGGGGCAGTCTAGATACTAAAATAGCATTTCCAGTTTATTTTGGTCAGGGAAGATAGTAATAAATATTTAAGGAAATAAAATAATATATACCATATAAATTTAATCCAAAAAATGAAAAACAAAATATTGAAACAGTTCAACTTATTTTAGTCCCTATTTGAAAACAAAACTAACATCATAATGTAATTCTAACTCTTAAATTTCAAAGGGAGGGACTCTCAGACATTATTCGGTCCAACTTCCTTTCCACCTCCCTCTTGATGGGTAGTTTCCCTGTGAACCCTTCCATGAGGAAGATTCATTGTTCTATCTCAGTACATCCCACTGTGGAGAGTCTCCATTGTAAAGTTCTTGTCTGTTTGTATCTTCCAATCTCTAGTCTATCTTATTCTGCATAAATTGGAAATAATTGGGTAAGGTTAAAAAAAATTAGGTTGAAAGTCAGGAAAATTTTCTCCATGTAATGTTATCTTACCAAATAGTAAAGCAGATAAAAAAAAGATGAAAGCTAGACTAGGAATAGTATAGAAAGTAATAAACTAGGAAATACATGGAAGTAGGCAAAGATGCACATATTTCAGAGAAATGAAAATAGGTCTCTGACCTCTTAAACAAAAGATAAAAATGATATAATTGCCATGCATAAAAACAAGAAAAGATTGGTATGCGGGGATTCATGGACCTCCAGTAACATTTTTATCACAGTCATTAAAAAGTAAGTTTGACGCTGGGTTCTGTTGACATGAATGTGCCATAGTAGAATTGAGGTGATCTTTTTGATGTACTCTACTGAAGAATTAAGTTTCAGCATGCTGGCTTCTGTTTGAGCCACCAGAACTTGAGAAATGTTTAGAAACCAGTTCTGTAAACAAACGTTTATAGGGATTCGGGTTCTTTTTTCAAGGAGAGATTTTGTAAAAGTGGTTCACAAAAACTTTAAGAGGTTCAGTTTGGATATGACTAACCGTGACTTATAAATAGAAAAAATGATTTATTACAGAGGAAAGGGTATGATTATGTTTATAACAATACTTATTGATTTTTAAGATTTAAGCCTTAAAGCAAGCTACTTATTGAGTGTATGGTGACTCTATACACAGGTGAAAACTCTCTTTATAATTTAGAGATTCGAAGATCCCACAGCCCAGAAATTTCAAAGTCTGTTTCAGTGTTTTTTTTGCTTTTCTTGGACATCCTTAAAAACTGACACTCATTTAAATGAAACTTATTGTTATAATGGTAAGAAAAATAAAATAAAATATATGATGGATTAAAAGTTCCTTGAGTGTGCTTTCTGTCTCTAGTTATTCATCCATTCAAAATACTTACTGAACACATGCTATTCAGTGTTTAGTTGAAATGTGTTATGTAGATGGCAATAGAAGAGTGAACAAAAAGACAAAAATTCCTGCTCTTATAAAGCTTATAACCTAGAGGTAAGAGAAAGACAAAATAAAAGTAAGTAAGTATATTTTCCAGTATGCTGATAATTAGTAAAAATTGTGGGGGAAAAAGCATGGAAGGGGTAAGAAGTATTGTGGTATAAAATAGGGTGGCTAACTAAGTCTTCATTGATGAGGTGACATTTGAGCAGAAGACCTGCAGAAGATGGGCGAGCAAGCCATATGGATATCTGGGAGAAATATGCCCTAAGCAGTGGGATCGGAAAGTGCAAAGGCCCCAGGGGAGGCGCATGCCTAGTCTTCCAGGAACAGCAGAGTCAGCCTTGCTGCAGTAGAAGAGTGACATGAGCTTTAGGAGGTTCTGAGAAAGGTAAACAGGTCCAGGTCCTCCAAGGCTTTATATATAGGTCATTGTGAGGACTCGGGATTTTACTCTGAGATGTGAATCCTTTGGAGATTTGGGGGCAGAAGAATGACCTGATCGGACTCATATTTGTAAAACAAACCACTCTGGATGTTATGCTGCAAACAGACTGTACAGGGCAAGGCTGGTGGCAGGAAGACCTGTAAGAAGACAATTATAATAATTCAGGGGAGAAATGATAGTGATGTGGACAAAGGGAAGCTGTGAAAGTGATGAGTAGTGTTTGAATTCTGGATTCTTGGATATATTTTGAAGATAGAGCCAATGGGATTTGATGATGGATTGGATATGGAGTAAGAGAGAGGTCAAGGGTGATCGCAAGGTATTTTATCTAAGCAACTGGAAGAACAGTGTTGCCATTAGCTAAGAAGATTAGACATCAAAGAGGAGGGTCCAACTCGGGGGTTCAGAGAACAGGTTGGGCTGGGGATATAAACCTGGAGTAAAGGTCATTAAAGTCATGAGACTGGATGACAACACCAAGACAATAAAGAAGAAAAGCAGTCCAAGGTCTTTATGATCCAGAGGAATCATTTAATTTACCTCTTCAGTCAGCTAAACCTGGCATGTACACAAAGCTGCAAGCTGCAACATCCACATCGTCACACAACCACAGGAATATCCAACCCTTTCAAAAAAAATAATAAATTCAAGGCCCATTCTTTTACTCAAGGTCAAAACTACAAAATTCTGAGCTATTGGATCCTGAAGTATTTGCTTCTCTCTAATCCATTCCAATTCTCCATTTTAGCAACTTTGACCAGTGGCAGCTCCCTAGAATTCTAGCCACTTACTTTTTAAACCACTTTTTGCTATTATTCCTTTTTTTTTTTTTTTTTTTTGGCTCCTCTTTGCAACTGTTGGAGTATTAAGGCAAATAACTGATTAGGTTAATTTGCTTCGATCACTGTTCATTTTAGTTACTTACAAAAATGAAAAAGAAGTATAATATAACAATCCAATCAGGGTCAAAGTTTTATTATTTTTATTTCTCTCTTCCTTTCCCTTACCATTCTTTTCCTCCCTCCTTCCCTTCCTTCCTCTTATTTTTCTAAACAGATTCATTTGGGGTATATCTTTAGCTCACACACACACAAATCCGAGTAGATTTCTTCTAGTGCTAGAAATTACTGAGAGTTACTATGTGTCCCAAATTAAGTCACATACATCTCACTTAAAAACTTAGATACAACCATGTAACTTATAGTATAAAATTTGGAAACCACTAAGTACATTTTGTATCCATCATAATGTACAGATCATTTTTATAGCATGCATTTTAAATGCTAAAAAATGTAATTAATTAGTCCATAATCCCTATGAGCCTGGTATTACCCTAATACTCACCTATCATTTTGCTCCAGGATTTGTTCTTTCAGTACAGTTCTGGAGTTGATTACACTGACTCGCTTTAAAGCATGAGCTGCAGAAGAAGATGGTGAGTGCTTTTATATCCATAAAAGCAAACAATGCACAAAATAGAGAGAAATATGATGAAAGATTATACAAGTTAGAGAATTTTTTGTGTTCTGGATCCATAGGTATACTGGGAGCCTTTCATTTTCCCCTTTATTTCCCCTTCACCTAAAATGTTTTGTAATGTCTTGATAAAACTAAGATTCCATAATGAAAAAGCCTACAGAGAAGTTCTTTCTTAGAGATTAGAGAGGAGTGCTAACTTGTTTTGGATCTTCCACAGAAGGTTTAAGTATTTGCCCAAGAGGAACATGACTCCAGTCTTTAAAAAAAAAATGCAATATCATCAAGTCTTACAGACAAATGTTATTATTGTGAAAAGTATTAAGAGCATGCAATGGTAATCCCCGAATCTCTGTCATGTTCTTACTAATGTCACTAATAATAGCTTCCTACATGGCAGGCAATGTTCTAAATACTTTACATATTTTAACTCTTATGTTTCAAAACTACCCCTGTGAGGAAGATGCTACGATTATCCTTATTTTACAGATAAAAAGCACAGAGAAGTAAAGCAGGTAGCATTAATCAAAGTCACACATCTAGAACTACAAGACTGAGGTTCAAGTTACTGTTAGTGAATTCGATGGGAAACATCTCAGAGCTAGGCAGATTTTTGTCTTTTCCCACAGTGTAATACTTAACCTCCTTGAATTTCAGACTTCTTATCTTTAAAAAGAAGGAAGTGGACTTGGAGATTTCTAAGGTCTCTTATATGAGCTCTATGTTTTCTTATTTCTAGAAGTAAACATCTGGTCCTTAAAGGAAGCCTCTGATTTACATCAACTACCTCTAAGAAACATGGGATTCCATGTCTCACAGAATTAAAATTCAATTTGGGGATGTTTCATCCTCTCCTGTCTAAGGCACATTTTCATCTTTATAGCTGATAATAATAATGTTTACATTTATATATTTATAATTTATAGAATGTGTTCACATACATTATACAATTTGAGTGCCAAAATGAGCTGATAAGATAAAGAGAACAGGTAAGTTTACCCATATCTTGCAGGGAAAAGTAAAACTCAGATAGGATAAGTGACTTGCCTGAAACCCAAAGTTGTCAAAGAGACAGAGAGGGAGAGAGAGAGGAAAAGAGGAAGACAGAGAGATGGAGAGAGCAAGAGCGAGCTGAGACCTACACTCAGTTTGATTGGCCTCTGGCATAAAACAGAGGCAGTGATGGATTCAAATTTTGCAACTTACAATCTATCTTAACTTGGGCAAGATGTATATCCTCTTTGCCCTGCGAGTTCCTCTGGGGAATGCGGTAGTCCTAGGTGAGGTGGTCAAGGTCCTTGCTGGGTTTTCTCCCACCCCAGCTCCACTCTTCACCATGTCTGTAGCCACCTCAGCTACATGTCCAGACTCTGTTAACCCTCCTCCAAGAATAAAAACATCCTTTATCCAAGGAGTAGTGAATGCCAGTAGAGCAGTCGACCCTTAAGAGGATAGAACTAAAGGATGAGAGCCCAGGTCCTTGGAGCAAATTTATGTCATATGGGCAGAGAACTCTGGGACTCCAAGTACCTGGAGTGGTCAAGGAGTGGGGGGATGGAAAGAGGACCCCCGATGGGCACAATCCCTAGGCCTTGGCCAGAGAGCCAGCCAGGGAAGGCAGAGCGGAGACGTAGTACAGGACTGGGTCAAATTGGCCCAGGTCTAAGGGCAATACTGCAGAAATGTGACTAAATGTAACCAGGTTTGACGTTGTTGTTTGGGGGATGTTTTATATCAATTTTATATCAGTTAATCTATTTTTGTTCTGCTCTGTGTGGCCACTAATAAAATTATAATATATATGGCTGACTTTTTACAAATATCTATCTAGTATTAACATGAGTAATTTTATGCCTGCTTTTAAAAAGACTTTATATATTTTTTACTCAGCATCCAAATAAATCAGAATCCCAGAAATATTCATTGCAAAAAGCATATTCTATTTCTAGTACAAAAATGATTTCTACTCACCACCTTTATGAATTTTAACAGAAAAGACACAATACTGAAGTAATTAGAAGAAAGTTCAGTTTACATTTTCCTAAATCTGTCATATTTCTGTTGCTGAGATCGTAACATCTATTAATGTCAGCTCAACTTCAGGATGTTTTCCACTTGTTACCACAGAGGACTGGTGTACATGAGATATATCAATGGAGGGAGGTATGATATTTGTTTCCAAAACTGGAGACTTAAACAAGAGCAAATTCCACAACTTTCAAAATTGTGTTCCATATTTTATGGTAGATTAAATATTGAACTTAAAACTTACACATTGCCTGCTTTCAGAGCTATATTTTCCAAAGTAATACAACTTATATTTCATGTTGCCTTTAAAATAAATAGCAAAAAATATATACTGGCTCGTAGCATTACAAATCATCCCATTAACTCTGAGGAGACACACTTTTGGTAGAAAAAATGGAGGCAGATTCATCTGTTTAACAAACAGCTACTGAGTACCTGTTATTTGCCTAACATGAGGCTACCTAAGTGCTGGGGATAGAGAAAATGACAGACCACATCCTCATTGCAGCCCTCAGAGACACTCATAGATATATCTTTCCTACACACTAAATATAAATTATTACTTAGCCTGACCAAATAGGCAAGGGCTCATTTCCAAAACTTCTAGCCATTAAGAAAAGACAAGGTGCTTCTTTTATTAAGAATGATCACAGCCACCTGACAATGGATCAGGTATTTCTGAATGCATCTACATATAGAATGTTTAAATTTGAGAAAGGAGTATAAACAAGGAATAAAAAAAATAGTAGTGCATACCTAATGTGTATTAGCTTAGAGAAACACATCAGCAAAATGGCTCTGCTTTTTGATTTCATGGCATTAAAATATTAAATTGCACTGATCTTGTTATAAACTGGTTTCATATCTTTCTGACTTTTATATCCAGGTAAACTGTAAAGTGAATGAATAGATACCAGTTCATGTAGGAAATACTAAAAATAACTCTATATGTCTTCTTTTAGCCTGCAATTATGAAATAGTTCACTGGTTTTACAGCCGTCTCTCAGTGGTGTTCTGGAAAGGTATAGAACAAGGATCATGATGGTGGTACACATGAGAAAACATCTACAGCTGGAAAAAGATAATGGTACATCCAACTTTCAGAGTTGGAAAATGACTGATCTCTGGAAAATTAAACTAATACTAGATTTCAAACATCCTTATGTCCTAATTAGATAAAGATCAAACCACTTCATTTACACAAATATCTATGAATCTTAATTTAAAACACTAGGACTATAGTAACAAAAATTAGTAGTAAATAAACTCAGTTATTATTTTGTAAAAGTTAGACAAATATCATTCTCCTTTGTCATTCTTCAGATTTTCTTTTCTTTTGTTTCTCTCCCACAACATGCAGTAGTATGTTTTAAATATTTATTATTTATTTGACATGGACTTAATTTCAAAGAAAGTAGAACGTTTAGACCCATTATATTCTAAACCTGCAACAGAGCTTATAAATCATCTAATCTCTTATTTCATAAATGAACAAACTGACCCTGGGGCATAACATTTTGCTTAAAAATCATAAACAAGGTTGATTTTTAGCTGATGTGTCCCAACGTATTTGTTTCTTTTCTAGAGAAAGGAAGACACCCAGTTCCTGACTTAAGTAGCATGAATGAAGAAAAATGCATAGTAAGAAATCAGGCAATTAGTGGGCTTTCAAAATGGGTAAGCACACTGTATCTTAGGTTTATTTTTCACTGTGTCCTCACCTTTTCCTTGTTCACTGAAGGCCTGAAGCAAATTCGTGAGATTTTTGGTTTTAGACAGAAGTTCCTGGTATGTTCCCATTTGTGCTACTCTGCCACTTTCCATTACAACAATAAGATCCATCAGGGGTAGAAGTGTGAGGTTGTGTGTCACTAAAATTCGAGTCTGCAAAAGAGTATTTTATTCCCTGGGTTACAAAAGATGGCAAAAATAAGCCATTTTAAAGAGAGCTGCAACCATTATTTTTTGTCTTTACTATTTTAGAGTATAATTCTTGGTAGGTGCCAGTTTAAGGCAGCATATATAAATATATTTCACAATGAATGATGATGCACTGCTAGACAAAAAAAAAAAAAGTAAGAAAAAGTCAGCAAATGTTTTTAACCCATTAGTTCAGGTATTCTTCATTCATTAAAAATGAATCAAATTTACAGCAAATTAAAAACAATCTTATAACTGTCATTCTTGCTTCCTTTTTCTAAGGTCCCATAGCATTACAAAAACATGTTTGATTCAAGTCTTTATTTTTAAATCTTTCCATATTATTGTATACATATACATAAAATTGAATGAGAAGATTTATCTTGGTTTCATTTCAATAAGTAAAGACATCTGTCTATTCTTTACTTAAATATCTATTTTATTATTTTATACATTTATTTAATTTTTCCAGAATTCTCTATATTAATAAATCTGTAAACACATATTGTGAATGGATGAGTGTGATTTTGTGGTCAGACAGGCTTTTAAAAATCTCTGTGGCTCTTAAATTAAGCAAGCTACATCAAGTCATTATAAGCCCTGAGTTTCTTCATGTATAAAATAGGAATAATGATAATGCCTATCTCAGAGACTTGCTATAAGAACTAAATGAACTAATTTAGTGTCAAACATAGTATGCACTTGGTAAATATTAATTCCTTTCTTCTTGGTTCCTTCACAAAACAACTGAATTGTTATGAATGCTAGATTAATAATACCAAATTTTAAGTAATAAATAATAAAGTAATACTATTTTTTATAAAAGTACTATGCATCAAAATACCACTTTTCAAAAAAAGTCACCTAAGCTAAAAACAACTCATTTTGGCATGTAAACCACCTTCGAATATGCTATTAGTCAATGAGGTAATAATCACATAAGTTGTGGTCAGAGTAAACTTGTAAAAAATTTTAAAACATTCACTAAAGTGTGTCTGTAAAAGAGCAATGTAACATCTCATTCTTTATGTGAAATTTAACTACTCTGCTTCAACAAATAAACAAAATATTAGAATTTTGGGCACAATGCTACATAGATTATCCTCTCCTTCCCTCACTAAAGCAAAAGTGATGTTATGGCTACCTTGTTTTTCAACATGCCGGACGACCCAATCACCTTTTCAAAAAGTTGCTTTCCAACATGAACATCAACTGCAGACAAGGGATCATCCAGGAGGTAGATGTCTGCCCCACTATAGACAGCTCTGGCCAGACTGACTCGATGCCTCTGACCCCCACTTATATTCACACCCTGAAAATGAAGCAGGAGAAAAAAGAACAAAACAAAACCAGAGGGAAAATGTGTAAATCTCAAAGCACATAGAGTTATGTCCAAATTCTCTTCTGTAGCAGGGATAGGTAATAATTCAGGGTTAACACTCCAACCTTTCTTTATCCTAAAATTCCAAAAGCCTCTATTTCCTAGTACCACTAATTTGTGCAAATTAACAGATATATCTGCTTTATCTTAATTGCTTGCTTTCAAAAGTAGATACTAACAGTTATGGAGAAAAGAATTTCCAGTTCCCTAACTCTGAAAAGTTGTGCCTGTGGAACGTTAAAGAAAACTTTTGGCTGCCAGCCGTGTACTGACACTGGTGATCATTTTTAAATTGACACATAGGAGACTGAGAATAATAGCTAAATTACCAAAGCAGCAATCAACTTGTCCTATTTTCTTCTGTAGAAAGATTAGTACAAGTCTTGTTGGCAAAAGTACAACTCTAAGAAGCAAGAATAAGGAATATACATCACTCTGTGTGAGAATTAAAGTCGACATGTACAGCCATGTATGGAGAATTATGGGGCCAGGCCCAATTTACTTGATTTATTTTATATTTAGTGTTTACAGATCTGGTTTAAAAGCTCTCCATGCAGCACAGAACTTAGCCAGTGCCCTATAATTGTAAAATGTCATTGCTTCTTTGCCTTTCTCATCCTCCTACTATTCACAAATATCTCCTATATTCTGGGTGCTGTGCTAGCACTTGGGATTTAAAGATAAATGAAACTGAGCCTCTGTCATGAGGAGGTCACATTTTAGCAGGGGAGCCAGGAGTGAAAAAAATATATACAAAGTAATACAATACGTATATATGTGTGTGTGTGTGTGTGTGTGAGTGTGTGTGTGTGTGTGTGTGTGATTATAACAGCCCCCAACTCATGGGCTTGTCATGAGCATTTACTGAGTGTAAAATATTTAGGACAAAGCCAATACAGAATACAGACACAATCAACATTAGCTATTATCATCCAATCACCCCTCTCTCCAATCCATCCTCTGACTTGTCATCATGTATCTTGTAATTATGTTATCATCTTGCTTAAAAATCTTGTACGCCCATATCACTCTCTTCCCATCATCCATGAGCATCAGCAAATTCCTTAGTAGAAACCTAAGATACTTATATTCTGGTATTAACTCATCTTTCAACCACTCACCCAATGCTGCCTTCTCAAGTGACTGTGACCTACAAGCAGACTAGCCTGCCTTTTCATATCTGGGCAGAGCCTATACACTCTGCTTGGGTGCCCATATCCTCCCTTTTCAACTCAAAAGATACTCACTCTAAGTCCTCTTTGAAATCAATCTTCTATCCAGAGTTCCAAGTAAAGTGATTCATTCCTTCCCTTCTTGTCTTGCAGTGTCCTGTTTACTCACCCATTGCTAGAAATGACAATACCCATGTCAGGGTCTCACCCTCCTGTGAGCTCCTGCCTAGTTTATCCTTGCATTCCCAGCACATAGTGTCCAAATAAATACTGGTAAAGACAATTGATAATATCACTGGCAGATATCCAGTTGATTGCAGTCCCTTGAAGACTGGGTGATTGATAGCTCTTTTGCTCACCCTTATATACCCCATTGCAGAATAAGGGCATATAACAGATTAATAACTATTTGTGTTCAGTGGAAGAATGCCAAAGAAAAAGATGAATAAAAGTGAGGAAAATTCTACATTCATTATCTTGGTTGTCTCATAAACAGCTGTAAACAGATTTCTTTTTGAAATATTCAATTATATGTTTATTTTAAAGTACATCATCAGATTGGGAGAAATTTAATTTAAAAATATAAAAAGCAGAAATTATAAGTAGCAATAACATTTAATGACTATATTAAATCTATACTTCACATTTTGAATTTTTCCCCCTTTAATTTTTTAGTTACATACTTAGCTATTTCATTTTATTAGAGATTGGCTTTATCAACATAATGTTCGATATGTATTAAGAAGTTTGAAGAAGAAGTCACATTTCTGCATAATTCTAGCTATGGTGCCATTTTGCCGAGGGATAGTGAAGATTCCAGAAAAAACACAGAGGTTGCAAAAAAATTAAATCAATTTAACACTTTGAGAAAATACATCTGCAAAGTAACAGGCTATGAATGAAACCAATGTAAGTCTAGTTAAAGATAAAATTTGCCTCATCCTAGGTTTTATTTTTTTAATTTTTATTGAAATATAGTTGATTTACAATGTTGTGTTAGTTTCAGATGTACAGCAAAATGTACACCCTCGATTTTAAATATTTCCCCTTTCTATAGTTTTGTTCTATAGTTTTCAATTTATATAACAAGACAATTAAATAACTTGAAGCTGGGGTAAAAATGCCTAACAATGTGATGCTAACTCTCTTCTCAGAAATTCAAAGCACTAAGGATTATTTACTTATCTTCATAGTACACATGAATCGTAGGCAGAGGCTGCTTTTGCATTCATGTTTAATTAGTGGAGATTTTAGTCATGGGTTGGGGATCATCTCTCGGGCTTCATACTTTGGCTCATGATATCTTGTTTTGTTTTGCTTTATTTTTAACTCCAAACCACTGGGCAGCATAATGACTATTCATTAATGCGATGAAAATAAAATAGAACAAAGAACACGATGCCTGGGAAACAAGTTCCTCTTAAGCAGGCAGGTGTAAGTATGGAACAGGTACATTCAAACAGCATCATCTCAGAGCCTCGCTGGAACCTGGCCTTGGTGCCACCACTGGAGACTGGGGCTCTGTTGCTACTGTCCTAGGCTTGACTTTGTGCACAAGAGCTTCAGCAAGAAACAAAACTATTATTCCCTCATTAGATAGTGAACAGCATTATGCCAGCAACTAAGGCAAAGCATTGATGATCCACTTGGTGGGCTTTCATTCCCCCATTTGGATACTAACAACAGAATTTCCTGCTGATTTTTCATCTGTTTTCCAAATAGTCAATAATAAATAATTATTCGTCCTTAATATGGCCATCTCTTTCATAGGAATTCTACAATGACTTTTTAAAATTATAGTCGTATAGCTCTTCAAGACCTCAGTAAAAAGGCTATAAATATTTTATTAGCACAGCTGAATGGAATGTTATTCCTGCATAAGATAAAATATATTTTCCTTACTCTTTCTCCAATCTCAGTTTGATCTCCATTTGGTAACTGCTCCAAATCGGGAAGGAGAGCACAGGCTTCCAAAACTCGCTCATAAAGCTGCTTCTGCATGACAGAGCCAAAGAGAATGTTTTCTTGCAAAATGCAATTCTGAATCCAAGCCTGCTGGGAAACATAAGCCACAGAGCCCTAAAGAAGAAATAAATAAAAGAAATACTCTTAACAAGGGAAAAGGAGAACTTGCATGCACCACGTTAAAGGAACATATTTAGTCCATGGTTTTGCCTTCTTTAAATTGAATTTAAAAATATTTAGATTATTTCTTAAATGTAAATATATTCTATTTATATTTTAATCTTATATCCTGTTTTAATCTTATGTATTTTTATTAGAGGCCCCTTCAAATGAGTTACTTTGTGCCTTTTATTTACTTTCACTCTAGTGTCTATCAAAGTTACCTGTCTGGTGGGATTTTCTGGAAGCAGACACTGAGTTTATTAGTCAGCTCTACCGACCCTAACAAGGTACCATGAACTGGGTTGCTTAAACAACAGAAATTTCTTTTCTCACAAGTGTGAGATCAAGGTGTTGGCAGGGTTGGCTTCTCCTGAGGCCTGTCTCCTTAGCTTGTAGATGGCTTTCTTCTCCTGAGTCTTCACATGGCCTTCCCTTTGTGTGTGTGTCCTAATTTCTTCTTCTCATAGAGATATCAGCCATATTGGATTAGGGCCCACCCTACTGACCTTATTTTAACTTATTACCTCCTTAAAGACCTTATCTCCAAATACAGTCACATTCTCAGGTACTGTGGGTTAGTACTTCAACATATGAATTTGGGGGGAACACAATTCAGCTCATAACATTGAATTTGGGGTGCAAGTCGTTTATTTGGGATCAATTCTTAGGAAAGAAAAGGAAGAAGGAGGATTGGGTAGAGCAGGAAGTCACACAGCGATCCAGATCCAACAAAGATTTGGTCAACCCTCCAGAGAGCTGTGGAGGTGCAACACCCATCAGAGTCATTCTCTGTTAGGCTGAACTGGCCTGGCCTTTCAGAGTGGGACCCCAGGAGGCCAGCATGAAGGTGCTGATGTACTCCCAAGGCTGGGTGGCAAGCCCTTCCTAGAAGGGGGGGTCTGGGCAGCACATCTCTCTCTTCCACATACTCACTGCTCTTAAATTCATTTTTTGATAATTTTATGTCTTGACATTATTCTTGAATATGACTCTGCTACATAAAATACCCTTTTAACTAGCCCTTGTCTTCTAAAGGACTCCCAGTATTTGAACTAGACTCCCATTTCATCTGCCCCACGGACTCTATCCAAACACTGATTTGAGTATTTTGAATATTATGCACTCTGTAACAATACCACACATTTAAAGCACTTTCTGACGTAGACCTGTGTGTAACTACCAGTCTTTTGATTTCTACCAACTACTTTGAAGATCAAAGATTAACTTTTAATTCCTCCTTGTTGAGCATGTAAGACATAGAATGGCTTTTGAGCCAAAACAATGTAATTCTGATCTGACTTGATCTTGAACACAAAAGTAATTGCTCTTGAATTGCCTCACTTAGTGAATAACCTTTGATTAGAATAGCATATTAAATCTGTCCTCGGGTGATAGAAGTTCTGAATGCTTGATATACATTAGTCAAGATTAGGGGAATAGAGGGTGAAGAACACAGGAGAAAAGATTGCAGAACAGGGAAAAGTGGTATATAATATAAAACAGGAACTAAATACTACATTGAGAGGTGTGGACTTGATGCTCTGGTATGACAGCAGCTGAAAAAAAGTTGATCAATTTTCACAGAGATGTAAATTTTTCCTTTTATTATCATTATAATTATCAGTTGCATCTCACACACAAATGAAAATGTTTTTGTTTCATTTCATTCTTAATAATAAAACTACAATAGAAGTTTTGCTAATTCAAAAATGGGCTCTAAATCTCTGATGTTTTATCAAAGAACACTGAATACTGGATACTCTGCATGAATGATGTGTGATGTAAGCCTTAGAAACTGAGACTAGGGGATCTTAGAATTTGAACATTGGAATGATATGCCTCAAAAAAGTGCTCATGTGAAACCTTGAGAAACAGAAAGATGTAAACAAGATCACCTTATAAATACTAAATGTTAAGTTGGCCATGCCATCATTATGATTATTACTACTAAATTAGATATAATCAGGATGACACATATATTTAGGATTTAAAATGTTTTCAGAAATAATTCAGGGTGTGGTACCTCAAATCCTCCACTGATCCAGACCAACAAGCTTCCTAAAGAACAATGCGGCCAATTACACAGACAGATAATATTGTTTCTCTTTGACAACCCTAGCTTAACATAAACAAAGTATGTCCTCTCTGCTTTATGATTAGTAATAGCAATGTTATGGTTTCTATTATCACCATGAACACTTTCTTAATTACGAATTCTCAAAGGTATCAGAAATAATCTTTAAATCTTACCATGAGTACCCCAACAATCATGATGAAGATAACAATAACCATAAAAATTCATAGGGAGCCAGCTGACTCTATGCCAAGAACTAGTCTAGGTCTTTGCACATTATCTTATTCAATCTACTCCTTAACCTGTCAAGCTTATTATTATCATTTATGCATCAGGTGAAACCTAGACTTGATACTGTTTTTATCTTGATAAACTCCTAATTATTTTTCAAGATTAAATAAAAGGGTACCAACTTTCTGATTATTTTTCTCTTTAAAGCAGAATTTGTTGTTTTTATACTGTTTCATTTTAAAAATCTAATTTAAATACTTGTTGTAATTGACCTTAGTATCTCCCTCACTAGACTATGAACTCTGTAAGAAGAGTAGCATATCCTATTCATGTTTATTTCACTGGTACTAAGTGCTAGGCACATAGTATGTGGTCAATAATTGCTTTGTGAAATTAGCCAAAGAAACTGAACGATAATAAAATCAACATGACAAGCATTATATTTTTAAAGGATACTTACTGGCCTAGGAAAAGTTATAGTCATCTTGATCGACAGACAAATGGCTGATTGTAATCATTAGGAAGAGCATAAGGAGACAAAGATAGGGTACTTAAAGTTAAAAAGTAGCGATATTCATTAAGTGTAATCTTATCAGAAAAAGTCCTAAAAATCATACTTGATTCCAAACTAAGAAATAGCAATGCTGAGAGAGAAATAAATAATCACTAAAGAACTGGAGTCAGGAAAGATATAAAGACATGAGGAAAGATATATTATGAACAAAAAATAAAAAGATTTGGAGTTGATTTTCCTCGAGAGAAAAACTGTGAAGACACTGGTTTCAGATCCATAGAGCTTCTCCATCTTGTCGGATGTGAGAGGAGCGAATAGGTAGTATTTTACCTAAGAGTTAGTTAGGTCTAAGGAAAAACTCATTAGATAGTCTAGTATTTCAAAGAAGAAAAAGCGGATGAAGAACTTCTTGAATTCTTATTCCTACTGACCTTTAAGAATAAAACAAATGGCTTGGAGTAGACCTCTCCTTAGTCCAAAGGCTTAAATTTAAATGTAAGCTATTAATATTATTATTTTCCTGAGGTTTTTCTAGGTCAAAGGTCCTTCTCATGAGCAACTACAAGATTTCTTAGAAATGGAACTGCCGTAATTACTTAGGAAACATTGCAGTGAATGATAATTAGAAACCTAATCAAATTACATTATAAATCACATTCGTTTCTCTATAATTGGTTTCAATTTAGTTAATATCATCAAACAATTACCATAAGCATTCCTAAATGATTTGCTGAAGTACTTGGAGGACAGAATGCTCTTACTAAGCCATCCATAGTTAATCAATTTCTGTGGAAATTTAAATGTTTGTTACAACCTAGAAATGCTCATTAAATACTTGCATCTTCAATTCAATTTGATAAATTCTTATTGACACTAATGATGTGCTGGCTGTAGCCTATTACACTAGGAGATGTGAAAAGAATGCATTGTTGACTTTACCTTTCTTTGGACTACTCCTTTAAGTTTCTCCATTTCCCCTAGAACGGCAGAAAGCAGAGATGATTTTCCAGACCCAACTTGCCCTATAACAGCCACTAAAGCTCCTTCTGGAATCTTTATGTTTAAGCTGCATGACAAGAAAAGGAGAGAGATGACATAAGAAGTTCTTGTTATAATTGTTTTTAATGTATATTCCTAGACAAGTCACTGTATCACTGCACTGGGTATCATCCCTGAAATTGCTGCTATTCACATTGTCCTACATTATTCTACAAAAACACCCAAACTTCCAAAATGCAACAACAAATGCTGCAGAGGAAATAGAGGAAATGAAAAGGGAAAAAAGAGAGTAAAACAACCATAAAAATGAAATGTGCACTGAGAGGTTTAAAAAAAATCTTGTAAATTCCAATAGATTCATCTTCTGCTTAAAAACACTAAAAAATAAAAACATGGAACATTATAGAATTCAATGCTAAAATTTTTTTGTTTTTAATTTTCCCCAAACCATGACTTACTCTTTTAATATTGGAATCCCTGTTTTATCCCAGGAAAAGGAAGCATTTGTAAAACCAATGGCATGATCTAGGAAGAAAAAATAAATACAAATATATCTTAGAATCAATTGTCTTCAGCCTAGAAGTCAAATAAGTATTGAATACAAAGAGGAATTGCTGACCTCCTATGTACTTTGTTTCTATACTTTGAGGATGAAAGTCCTCAGTGTTGAGAAAGTCTTCCAAACGAACCAATGATATTCTTGTCTATCAAAATAAATGCAAATGAAATTTTTGGGGTTTCAAGCACAAGTTAAACTGAAAAGCATTTATTGTGATTCACAGTATGATTAAAATTTTTTGATGCAAATTGAAGATATTGATACAAATATTCAGCAAGCATAGTTTGCATTGTCTTAATGTTTATAAATAAGTCCATCTATAAAGAAAAAGAACAGTTTCAAGGATCAAAGATCAAAACAAATATCATATATGCAGGAAAGCATGAGAAGAAGAAACCAAAATTCCTCCTTAACATTCTAGTAAAGACATAATAACTGATTAATTAATAATTATAGAAAAATTAGTTTTTAAAAGCAACTTCAGGATGGTTGAATGAACTCTGCTTCTGAGCATAAATAAAATGATTGTTTTGGCAATAGTAACATTTAGTTATAGTAAAATACCTGTAAAATGTTTACCTACAATTATGATAAATAGAATCATTTTTCCCCCTGAAACTGACTTGCATGAAACCTCTAGTATATTTTTATTCACTTTATGCTAGGAAATGTCTATTGTTAATGGATAAGATGTAATTGGGCTGTGGTTTTGTTTACCAAGTGTGTCATATCAGTATGCAGAGCTGGTTCTTTTTCTTTTTCTTCTCTTTTCTTTCTTTTTTTGTGTGACAATTGTTCTCCTTATTTGTTTAGTGACAGTAGTAGCATACCACTAGGAGCTGGAAAACACTTTGCCATACCAGACCTTTAGCTAGATTCTAATTTCAAAAGCAAAACAAAACTGTTACTCTAAGAATGACATTTTCTTTAAGAGAAGTGTGCTGTGAAACAAGTGTTAAAAGCATCACAACAATAGTACTTCTACGCCCTCTGTTGGTCATTATTAGTAAAATAACATAAAAATGGTATTATGTAACAAAAATAGCTTAATTGGTATTTACTATAGAAGTATGTTACTCTTCATTTAAATAATTTAAAAATTAAAAGGCAAAGTTCTTAGATCAAAGAGCTGGTTCCAATAAGCAAAGATTCACTTTGTTTATGAACACAGACTTGAAAAGGATTTGATGGGGGAATGCCCAAACCTGATATCAAAAAAATTTAACTGAGAAAATCTCAGGGCAAAGGGATGAAGGAACTTAGTTCTTTGGATTCCCTGTGGTTTTAGCCTCCTTCTACTCATTATAGCATCTAAAGAGCCTCTAGCAACTGGAGATTACAATAAAAGCAGGCTGAACCAGATACCTCATACAAGGTTTGTTGGCAGACTGATATTATCAATGCACTTTTCTCCCTGGTTTATTCATTCAGTACAGATGAAATGCTGCTGAACCCTGGGAAAATTCAGATCCAGCTCTGTGCAAAGCACCTAGTTAAAAATTTTTCAACTGAAAACAGAAAATGAACCGTTTAATGACGTAGTGTCAAACACCAAATTTTAAAAAGCTAAATAAAAGAAACTAACACTTAGCAAAGAAAACAGTATCACATACTGAAAAGTCATTTTCAATTGACTTGAAAAGAAAGTCAATTGACTTTCTATTGAAAAGACGCTTAAAAGCCATTTTTATAGAAGAGAAGCACAGGCAAAGAAGACATGATTCCTTCCATTCTATAATGTTCTTTATTGCTCATTAATTCAGGGAGCTTAATTTTGAAAGCCGTGTAAAGCAACTACAAAAAGTGAAATTAAAAAAAAAGACAAAGAAATGAAATATGCAAAACCATAGATTTCAGTAGAGAAATGATTCTCAGTTTAAGGATACTTTGGATGTACCTGGACCACAGCTGAGATCACCATTGGTAAATCAAACAGAGGAAGCCTCAAAATATTAAACAAAGACATAGATGTGAACACTTTAGTGGCTGTTAAAATGTTGCCTTCGTCCAGTAAGAAATAGACGCCAAATGTTGCCAGGGACACCTTAAAAATAGAGATATGTTATTATCTTCAATTATTCAATTATGAGTTAGAGACTCAAAATTAGGAAAGAAAATTTTAATAACCTTTATTGTTGCTGTTTACCAAAATTCAGTAGTATTCAGTACTACTGCAGAAGGATATGAAATCAATGTTTAGTACAGATCATACAATTGTGTATCTTAGATAATGACATCCTATGAACATGTGGTCTAGCTCCCTTCTTTGACATATCGTATTTTCACTAGAGTAATTATTCCCATTTAAAACAGAGTAGTTCATCTTTTTTCAAAGTGGAGAAGTTTTATGTAAATTTTTTCCAGTGATGTGTGCATACCTTCTGTCTCATATTCAATAATTATACTTTCTCTGTGTCTTAGTATTAACTGAGGAAGGCATAAATAAATCATGACTGATAAGATTTATATTTACTCACGTAAGTTTCATTTAGAAAAGGCAGAAAAGTTCATTTATGCGTGAGAATGTATTGATTATTTATCATGTACATAGGACTGTCTTAAACAAATGTTTTTTGGACATTTCTACTAAAGTATTCCAAATGTAAATATTGCTTTTACTTTCATAATACCCACATGTTTGTTTGAATAAAAAATAATAATATTTTAAATTAACAACAGGGGAGACATATAGAATGTTCCCTGACCCCATCACCACTGAGAGTGGTAACTTTGGTTAAAATTGATGCTTCAGGTATATGTAGTTTTCTTATCCTTTGGTTTTCAGCTGCTGCTTCATATTTCAAGGCAATTTATACTCTTTAAATAGCTTGAGATTCCAAATATTTGTATGAAGTGACAGAAGGAGAATGACCTCAGTTCATATCAATTCACCTACAAATACTAATTCTATAACTTTGAGGATGTTTCCAAACTATCAATATTTCCATTTCCTTTTGTGAAATGAGAAAAGTAATGCCTTATTATTTCAAGAATGAAATAAAGCAATGCATATAACTTGTCTGGTAAACAGTAGAAACACTCAATAAATGTTTAGATAACTTCCCTTCCCAACTCTATGTAGTGTGACTTAGGGTCTTGCTTAAAAGGGATTAATCATGAAAATCAAAAAATTTTAGAGCTGAAATGGAACTCTGAAATACAGCTTATATTTTTTAAGAATGAGGATGGCATATGTTCAATCTATAAGAAATTTACAAAGATATAAAATCTTATTATATATAAAAAATACAGAATGCACCAAAAAAATTTTCCCCTTCTTTAAAACTTTCATTCTCTTATCTCCATAGGTTAATGACTGCATATGTTTTTAATTTAAATTCAGATAAAGATTTCACTTTGGACACCTTAATTCCAGGTAATTTGAAGGTGAATCTGCAAATCAAATTTGAAAATCAAAACAAGAAATAATACACACACTCACAAAGAATGGAATGCAAGTTAAAGTCAGCATAGAAAATACAGCAAGATACCCAGCTGATTTTTGAACTTCCAATTCCTGTTCCCGAATTTCAATAATCTTCTTTTTATAGGAGTGTTCCCATGCATAAAGTTTAAGGATCTGTAAAGAAGTCAGACAATGACTGTTTGACCATCAATATCATAGAAGGAATAAAAACATGCACACATACAAATACACACACTATAACACATACACACACTCACATAATTGTGTAGGTGAAAAAAAAAGATGTTACCTATAAAGTAAAGAAAATTTCTCCTGTTTTCAACTGAGTCAAAACACTTCCTTGAATTGTGTTTTTTTGGGGTGGGTTGGGGGAGGAAATCACCATGTCCCCAGGCTTATGTCTCTCTTACCCACCAGTAGCTTATTCTTGAGCCAGACTTTGGCAACATCCCAGTTCCTGGCATGATCTCCATAGCAGTTTCTATGTAGCTTAATCCTGTCAATTTTCCTGCTGGTCCAACTCTCAGTTCTGTTCTCTTCCCATTTCTAAATATCTAAGCTTCTCTCCTTGGTCTCCCAATTTCTTGAAAACTGATGTCTTGGGACTTCAAGCCATTTTCTGAAAGGTTACTGGTGTTCTGAGACTGTAAACTATTTTCTGAGATGGAAAACATGCAGAAGCAGAATCATACAATGGCTCACCACATATGGTTTAGAGTGAGATAGACCTACATTCAAATTCCAGCTCTGTCTCTTTGTGATGATTAATTTTCTGTGTTAATTTGGCTATGTTATGTTGCCCAGTTCTTTGATTAAACACCAGTCTAGATGTTGCTGTGAAGGTAATTTTTAGATCTGATTAACATTTAAGTCATCAGACTGTAAATAAAGCAGATTACCCTCCATTAAATGGGTTGGCCTCATCCAATCAGTTGAAGATCTTAAGAGAAAAAACTGAGGTTCCCTGAGAAGGAAGGAATTCTGCTTCCAGACTCAAGATGGCAACATCAACTCCTGCTGGAATTTCCAGGCTGCTCAACAGATTTCACACTTGCCAGCCCCCATAATCATAAGCCAATTCCTTAAAATAAATCTTTATCTATCTATCTATCTATCTATCTATCTATCTATCTATCTATCTATCTATCTATCTATCTAATGTCTATCTGTCCTATTAGTCCTGCTTCTCTGGAGATCCCTAATAATCTCTCACCAGCTCTGTGAACTTAGACATGACCCTTACCTGCTCAGATACTTTGTTTCCTTATTTGTAAAATGAAGATGAGAAATCTTTTTCTTGAGGTTTATAAGAATTATATGAGGAAACAGATATAAAGTGATAGGCACAGTGCATGACACACAGAAAATGTTCAATAAATGCTAATATATTATCATTATCAAATAGAGGCTCTATGACACCTGTTTTCAGACTCCAAGGATGCAAACTGCTCACACCTTTAAACTATCCTAATTGATTGCCACTTGGACCTCTACCAATATTCTAGTGTATTTACTACTGGGACTGCTATTTTAAGTCTTGAACTTTGCTTAGATCTTGAGGAAATTTTCTTTTATTTTATCTACACTGTCCTAGTCCTACTGATAATACAAATTTCCTTTTATGAATATCAATACTTAAAACCTATAAACATACATCACTCTACTTTCTAATGGATGCAGGGGCTCTCAATTAACCCACCAAGACGTGCAAGATGCATCTGGATCATATACTTTGGGGATGTGTGACCTTATTGAATAATCTGAGTTAAATTTCAGAGTTACTTATTGCTATTCTAAAGTTCAGATGATTAAATGGACATTAGCCTCCTTTCAAGGTATCTTCAATCTAACAATGTCTTTCACTTAAGTAATTTATATTTTTGTAAAAATTCTACACAGCACTATACAGTATATCATTTATTGATTCTAAGGTGAATCAATGGGTACATATAATGGG
Source organism: Eschrichtius robustus (assembly GCF_028021215.1). NCBI lineage: Eukaryota > Metazoa > Chordata > Mammalia > Artiodactyla > Eschrichtiidae > Eschrichtius > Eschrichtius robustus. Next base: position 117,631,340 of record NC_090829.1, on the reverse strand, counting down.
TTTATTCTGTGTATATAATGATAGATGCACCAGACAGAGGGAACGTCCTATGCAGTTTTCTTTGGTTTTTTGTTGTTTTTTTCTAATTTATTTATTTATGTATTTATTTATTTTTGGCTGTGTTGGGTCTTCTTTTCTGTGCATGGGCTTTCTCTAGTTGTGACGAGCGGGGGCCACTCCATCGCGGTGCGCGGGCCTCTCACTGTCGCGGCCTCTCCCGTTGCGGAGCACAGGCTCCAGACGCGCAGGCTCAGCGGTTGTGGCTCACGGGCCCAGTTGCTCCGCGGCATGTGGGATCTTCCCAGACCAGGGCTCGAACCCATGTCCCCTGCATTGGCAGGCAGATTCTCACCCACTGCGCCACCAAGGAAGCCCCTCCTATGCAGTTTTAAATGTCAGAAGGAAATTCCATGTAAACTCTGCAAATCTTGTGCTTTAGAAAAATCTGGTAAACTATAATCCAAGTGCAATAGGATTGAAATTATATACAGAAGGTCTCCAATTTACAATGATTCAATTTAGGATTTTTCCACTTTAGGATGGTGCAAAAGCAATGCTCATTCAATGGAAACTGCACCTCCAATTCTGGATTTTGATCTTTTCCCGGGTTAGTGATACGTGGTATAATACTCTGTCGTGACGCTGGGCAGTCACACAGCCCAGAGGGTAAACAACCGATACACTTGCAACCATTCTGCAACCATACTACCATTCTGTTTCTCACTTTCAGTAGAGTATTCAATAAATTAATGAACTTTTCAACACTTTATTATAAAATAGGCTCTGTGTTAGATGATTTTGCCCAACTGTAGTCTAATGTAAGTGATCTGAGCATGTTTAGGCTAGGCTAAGCTATGATATTCGGTATGTTAGGTGTATTAAATGCATTTTCGACTTAAGGATATTTTCAGCTTATGATGGGTTTATCAGGATATAGCCCCATTGTAAATTGAGGAAGATCTCTATACAAAAGTTCACAAGGTTTCACTCATTTTATCACAGAGAAAATGTTAGTGGTGTGGAGTGGGGGTAGCTTTTCTAGGGAACAAATAACCTGTAACACACCTTTCATAGACTAGCATTTGTATGATCATTTCTATTCTGAGTAAAAGAACCCCGTATAAATCTGCCTTCACACTGATGACAATGGTACTGTCACTCTGCCCTGCTTCATCCCATCTCTTCTACCCTTGAAACAAGTAATAGTTTGTATCTTTTGGGATATTTGTGTTTAGTTGTTGGTTGAGAATCAAAAAAAAAAAAAACCTGCATTTTATTTGGCTTTATTTAAATGTTATTTCAACAATAAGAATTCCTATACACCTGAAATCTAAAATACTCCCTCAAAAATTATACTTATATCATTACTTTGATATTGAGAATGCTAAAAAATTCATTTATTGTTTAACTCATTGCTATATTCTAAATAGTTAAATTAAAGGCATGCTCTTTTTATATTACCTTAATTCCATGTAAAATTTCATTGAGCAGTTTTATCTGTTTGTCTTTGTTCTTCGTTTGGCTTTTCTATGTAAGGGAAAGAAAATGAAAGTATATTTGACGAGAGTTGCTAATACTTTAATTGACATGACCATAGCTATTTTTAAAAATACAATGTATTTCCTCTATTTTATATAATATTTTACATAAAACCATCTTATAATGTTCATCCAATATTATTCTGTTGATAATGTTAGAAAATAGTTATAAATAGACATTATAAACTTAGAAGTAGCCAGCAGTAGGATAAAAACAAGGTGGACATTTTCCAAAAGATTAGAAAATATAATAGTTATTTAGAATGTAATGATAAAATAATATCCATATTCTATTAAAATGGGATAAAATTCCCCAAACTCTATCAATTATATATATATATAAATAAAAGTTTCTATATTTTAAGTATACTATCTTGAATGTTATTAGTACTTTGGAAATTAGAGTGATTAAAATGTATATTTTCAAATACTGGTTTTTTTGCAAACATTATATAAGTATTATACATTTATTCAAATGCTTAATATTTATATTATTTTATACTTATTATTGTTTAGGTATTGCTTCTTAAGGATTTCCTCCAATAATACTGCCACAATTATTTTATTTATAATAATAAGTATTTGTATATCTAACAAAGTACACATTTACAAGTTAATATCCTTAATATTGTTTGTATGATTAAAGCATATTTTCTGTTTGGAATATTTGTATATAATATTGGAGTCTCTTTGGATGTTTTAGGGCTCTAGATTAAGGTCCTGAAAATGTAATTCCGTTCCTAAAAATTTGACTTACAATTATTTAAAATCCAGAATATTTTTTAAAAATTAGTTTAAAAGTATTCACTGAAAAACCTGTTATTCTAAATACTAGCGTGTTTAGTAATTTGTAATTATTTTATAATCATATGTTATTTTCTATTTCTCATCTTTAAAGCCTAATCTTTTTGGTAATTATTTGAAAAATTCAGAAAAATATAAAAGAAGGTATAAATTTTCAGCACCTAAATGTATGAAAGTAATAAGTAAAAAAATCTCCCCTTCTTCCATCCAATTTCTCTTTAGAGGCAACTATTCTTAAAAGACTGGTGCTTTATCTCTAAGTTATTTTTATACTTATACAAATACATTTAAATCTATATTTATATGTCTTCATTTATTTACCTCTGTCATATCCATGTGCATAGGTATAGTCACATTTTAAAAACTGGATCTTATACACACACACACCCATGCATGACCTACACATATATATATACATATAACATATTCATATGTGTTTCTTAATTTACTTTTCCTCTAATAATGACTGATGCATTTCCATGTCAGTACATAGATACCGTTAATCTTTTATCCATTTAAAATAATAAAATGTCATAAGCAATACATCTGCATCTGTTTGTTACTTTAACATGTGAAACCATCTGTCTCTCCCATTACAGTGTGGTCTCCTTCAGAGCACTGAACTAGTCTTGTTCTTCCATTCCTAGAGTAGAGCATAGTGTACAATCTATTGCAAAAGGCAGATGTCAAAAATATATTGATAGTAAGATGAATGAATGACTGAATGTAGAGGAAGAATATTAAAATTAATTCAGTTAAGCATTTACTGCCCACTTGCTGCATGCAGTCACTCCTTGCTCACTTTAGCCCACTAGCCTCCTTGCCAGTTCTTCAGACAGACCAAGCATACCTCTGTCTCTAGGCTGTGCACACGCTATTCCCTTTGCTTGATATATCTTTTTCTCAGACATCCACATGGATTTCTACCCTACCCTTCAGATATATCATAGCCTTCCTGAGGATGTCCTGGCCCCTGCATGTGGAATGACACCCTTTGTTACTCTATCACCTTATACTAATTTAGCTCTCTTCATACACAAATTAGCACCAGGCATTATCCTATATACCTATTTATTTACTTGCTTGATGCCTGTCTCCCCCAATAGCATAATGAGAGCTGAAACTTGTCAGTTCTCCTCACTGCTGTACTTTCTTTGCCTGGCACAGGATAGATGCCCAATCAATATTGGTTGAATAAATGAATGATAAATTTGGATTATTTCCATTTATAACCTCTATTTTCCATATTTAGAGAGTTAGCTCGATGATTATTATCAACTCAAGTCAGGAAACTCAACTTCTGTTGGACACATGTAACTTGAGGCAATCACATTCTTACCTTCAGCTTTTTCATTCTATTTGCAACTAAAGCATTCATTGGGATAACAAACACAAGGACTGCCACCCCTGCTAACACCGCTGGACCCAGTTCTTGCCAAAGGAATGATATGGCCATCAGGATCTGAAAAGGAGCTGACCAAAGGAGATTGATGTTTGCGGTCAAGTCCATGAGCTGCTGGGCATCTGCTGACATCAAGTTAATAATTTCCCCAGTGGAAAACTTTTTTCTAGAAACATTAGATAAAAGCAGGGCCTGGAAAAAGAGAAGCAAAATACTCAGAGTTCTGTAGATCATGAGGGATCTTTACAGTCAAACAATGGTAACTCTTAACTAAAAATAAAAATTTGTAATGTATTTAGACAAATATGCATGATTACTTATGCATTGGATCATATAATATCAAGAGCTATGTTTTTAGATGAAGAAAAAACAATTATTGATCAAATTACATAGTTTTAAAATTTACTATGTATTGGTAGAGAGTAACAGTTGGATTCCCAAGCAAATACATTCACCAAGCACTCTTTACGATTTGTGGAATTGAAAAACTGCAAAAGAAATCAGTTCTAGATTTCTAGCACTGAGCTTCCTCTCTATTTACTGGCGTATAATGCTAAACCATCTAACTTTTATCAATACAAAGTACACAAGTGAATCAATGAATATCTAATGAATGCTAATTTTTAAATGATACAGTCCTAATTCTTAAAGAGATTATAATCTAATTGTTCAGTCCACTCCCCTCCTACACAAACGTCCTACACACAGGCTGATTATAAGTATAACAATAGGTAAGAGGGCCATGGGGATTTAGAGAGATAAGAGTATTGAAAAGGCTTCATGAACCAGTTGGAAATACATCTTTTCTTTTCTTCCAAAGCCGAATTCCCACTTTCCCTCTGTGTATGTTATTTAATATTATATTGAATTCAATATCCTTAAGGTTAATTACTGGTATCTTCTTACTAAGGCTGATATTAGAAATTCATTTATTTAATTTCCCACTCTTTTAAAATTCCCAGTGAAAAGCATAAATAACTGTAAAAATAGTGGAAGTTTATATTTAAACTGGAAAAGAGGCAAAAGTCCATTCATATGACAAAAGTTCTAAAGAATTTCCACCACATTGATTTAAAGAGAGACAGGATTGAGAGCTGGATCTAACAAAAGTAAATGGTATACAGGAGGCACTCAAGATCTATTATTCAATAAATGACTAATACAAAGCCAGAGGAAAAGCCCATCTGGAAAAAAAGTAGGCAGGGCCTTCAGTGGAACACTTCTAACATTCCCTAGCTTAAAGCCGAAGGGCTCAGTGCATGTGGGAGGTCATGGGGTCCCCGGAGTAGATGCACAGATCTGGGAGGTTCACAAGGCGTCAGGATCCCCCTAAGCTCTATGGCTACTGCAGTGTTGAATCCTTTACATTTCTGCTACTGCCTTCTAAGGGGCACAGTGGTGCTGATGATAAAACAGAATAAATACTGCTCCCATAAGAGGAAAATAAGGAAAAAATACTAATCACAACAATAGTTAGGCTTCTATCCACGCCTCCTCCAAATGTAGCTTTGTAAACTCCCTTAATAAGTTACTGACCATTTAAAGTGGCCAAGTAAAACAATGGAAATCCAAGAACAGTTATTCTCATTTCATTAAGACTATAGCATGTTTTAAGAGAGATCCATTGATCTCTAATAGCACCCACCCCCTACTTACTATTATAAACAAATATAAACTCTTTTCTCCCACTTTTCGAGAAGGAAAAGATAAACCACACTTAGCATTTATGAAAATACTAAAAGACTGAGTAATTCAAAATCATCAAATTATCCAAGGAATCAAATAAATACCCTCCTTTTGGAAAACACACAAAGCACAACTGTCACCGGCAAAACCCATTAACAATTCTAAGGGGACTGGGTAATACAATAAAGTCTAACCTTTTTTTTCTTCCCTTTTCCTGGGTGCTTAGTCTAGTCTCACGTGCTCCCAGGGGGCAGTGTGCAGAGGCCTCGCACCCGGCCCTTCAGACCAGAGTCCCTCCTGAGAAAGGAAACGGCTGAGCCTGCACCGAAGCTCGGTGTCAGGGTGCAGTGGCCACGCATGACGCTTAATCCAAGAGGGCAGCTGCGGGCCGCAAGCAGAGATGTTGCGCCCGGCACCTTCATCAGGAGCCTGAGGGGGCGCTGGGCAAGATGGCGGAAGAGTAAGACGCGGAGATCACCTTCCTCCCCACAGATACATTAGAAATACATCTACACGTGGAACTGCTCCTACAGAACACCCACTGAACGCTGGCAGAAGACGTCAGACCTCCCAAAAGGCAAGAAACTCCCCACGTACCTGGGTAGGGCAAAAGAAAAAAGAAATAACAGAGACAAAAGAATAGGGACCGGGACCTGCACCAGTGGGAGGGAGCTGTGAAGGAGGAAAGGTTTCCACACACTAGGAAGCCCCTTCGCGGGCAGAGACTGCGGGTGGCAGAGGGGGGATGCTTCGGAGCCGCGGAGGAGAGCACAGCAACGGGGGTGTGGAGGGCAAAGTGGAGAGACTCCCGCACAGAGGCTCAGCGCCGAGCAGCACTCACCAGCCCGAGAGGCTTGTCTGCTCAGCCGCCGGGGTGGGCGGGGGCTGGGAGCTGAGGCTCGGGCTTCGGTCAGATCGCAGGGAGAGGACTGGGGTTGGCGGCATGAACACAGCCTGAAGGGGCTAGTGTGCAACAGCTGGCCGGGAGGGAGTCTGGGAAAAGGTCTGGATCTGCCGAAGAGGCAAGAGACTTTTTCTTGCCTCTTTGTTTCACAGGGCGCAAGGAGAGGGGATTCAGAACGCCGCCTAAAAGAACTCCAGAGACAGGCGTGAGCCGCGGCTATCAGCGTGGACCCCAGAGACGGGCATGAGACGCTAAGGCTGCTGCCGCCGCCACCAAGAAGCCTGTGTGCGAGCACAGGTCACTCTCCACACTGCCCCTCCCGGGAGGCTGTGCAGCCCGCCACTGCCAGGGTCCCATGATCCAGGGACAACTTCCCCGGGAGAACGCACGGCGCGCCTCAGGCTGCTGCAACTTCCCGCCGGCCTCTGCCGCTGCAGGCTCGCCCCGCATCCATACCCCTCCCTCCCCACGGCCTGAGTGAGCCAGAGCTCCCGAAGTAGCTGCTCCTTTAACCCCGTCCTGTGTGAGCGAAGAACAGACGCCCTCAGGCGACCTACACGCAGAGGCGGGTCCAAATCCAATGCTGAACCCCGGGAGCTGTGCGAACAAAGAAGAGAAAGGGAAATCTCTCCCAGCAGCCTCAAGAGCAGTGGATTAAAGCTCCACAAACAACTTGATGTACCCTGCATCTGTGGAATACCTAAATAGACAACGAATCATCCCAAATTCAGGAGGTGGACTTTGGGAGCAGGATGTATTACTTTTTCCCCTTTTCCTTTTTTGTGAGTGTATGTGTGTATGCTTCTGGGTGAGATTTTCTCTGTATAGCTTTGCTTTCACCATTTGTCCTAGGGTTCGGTCCGTCCACATTTTTTTTTTACTTAAAAATTTTTTTCTTAGTAAATTTTTTCTTAATAATTTTTTTCTTATTTTTTATTATAATAGCTTTATTTTATTTTATTTTATCCTCTTGCTTTCTTTCTTTCTATTTTTTCTCCCTTTTATTCTGAGCCATGTGGATGAAAGGCTCTTGGTGCTCCAGCCAGGCATCAGGGCTGTGCCTCTGAGGTGGGAGAGCCAACTTCAGGACACTGGTCCACAAGAGACCTCCCAGCTCCACGTAATACCAAATGGCGAAAATCTCTCAGAGATCTCCATCTCAACATCAAGACCCAGCTTCACTCAACGACCAGCAAGCTACAGTGCTGGACACCCTATGCCAAACAACTAGCAAGACAGGAACACAGCCCCATCCATTAGCAGAGAGGCTGCCTAAACTCATAATAAGGCCACAGACACCCCAAAACACACCATCAGACGTGGACGTGCCCACCAGAAAGACAAGATCCAGCCTCATCCACCAGAACACAGGCACTAGTCCCCTCCACCAGGAAGCCTACACAACCCACTGAACCAACCTTAGCCACTGGGGACAGATACAAAAACAACGGGAACTACGAACCTGCAGCCTGTGAAAAGGAGACCCCAAACACAGTAAGATAAGCAAAATGAGAAGACAGAAAAACACACAGCAGATGAAGGAGCAGGGTCAAAACATGCCAGACCTAACAAATGAAGAGGAAATAGGCAGTCTACCTGAAAAAGAATTCAGAATAATGATAGTAAAGATGATCCAAAATCTTGGAAATAGAATAGACAAAATGTAAGAAACATTTAACAAGGACGTAGAAGAACTAAAGAGGAACCAAGCAACAATGAAAAACACAATAAATGAAATTAAAAATACTCTAGAAGGGATCAATAGCAGAATAACTGAGGCAGAAGAACGGATAAGTGACCTGGAAGATAAAATAGTGGAAATAACTACTGCGAAGCAGAATAAAGAAAAAAGAATGAAAAGAACTGAGGACAGTCTCAGAGACCTCTGGGACAACATTAAACGCACCAACATTCGAATTATAGGGGTCCCAGAAGAAGAAGAGAAAAAGAAAGGGACTGAGAAAATATTTGAAGAGATTATAGTTGAAAACTTCCCTAATATGGGAAAGGAAATAGTTAATCAAGGCCTGGAAGCACAGAGAGTCCCATACAGGATAAATCCAAGGAGAAACACGCCAAGACACATATTAATCAAACTATCAAAAATTAAATATACAGAAAACATATTAAAAGCAGCAAGGGAAAAACAACAAATAACACACAAGGGAATCCCCATAAGGTTAACAGCTGATCTTTCAGCAGAAACTCTGCAAGCCAGAAGGGAGTGGCAGGATATACTTAAAGTGATGAAGGAGAAAAACCTACAACCAAGATTACTTTACCCAGCAAGGATCTCATTCAGATTTGATGGAGAAATTAAAACCTTTACAGACAAGCAAAAGCTGAGAGAGTTCAGCACCACCAAACCAGCTTTACAACAAATGCTAAAGGAATTTCTCTAGGCAAGAAACACAAGAGAAGGAAAACACCTACAATAACAAACCCAAAACATTTAAGAAAATGGGAATAGGAACATACATATCGATAATTACCTTAAATGTAAATGGATTAAATGCTCCCACCAAAAGACACAGACTGGCTGAATGGATACAAAAACAAGACCCATATATATGCTGTCTACAAGAGACCCACTTCAGACCTAGGGACACATACAGACTGAAAGTGAGGGGATGGAAAAAGATATTCCATGCAAATGGAAATCAAAAGAAAGCTGGAGTAGCAATTCTCATATCAGACAAAATAGACTTTAAAATAAAGAGTATTACAAGAGACAAAGAAGGACACTATATAATGATCAAGGGATCGATCCAAGAAGAAGGTATAACAATTGTAAATATTTATGCACCCAACATAGGAGCACCTCAATACATAAGGCAAATGCTAACAGCCATAAAAGGGGAAATTGACAGTAACACAATCATAGTAGGGGACTTTAACACCCCACTGTCACCAATGGACAGATCATCCACAATGAAAATAAATAAGGAAACACAAGCTTTAAATGATACATTAAACAAGATGGACTTAATTGATATTTATAGGACATTCCACCCAAAAGCAACAGAATACACATTTTTCTCAAGTGCTCATGGAACATTCTCCAGGATAGATCATATCTTGGGTCACAAATCAAGCCTTGGTAAATTTAAGAAAATTGAAATCGTATCAAGTATCTTTTCCGACCACAACGCTATGAGACTAGATATCAATTACAGGAAAAGATCTGTAAAAAATACAAACACATGGAGGCTACACAATACACTACTTAATAACGAAGTGATCACTGAAGAAATCAAAGGGGAAATCAAAAAATACCTAGAAACAAATGACAATGGAGACACGACGACCCAAAACCTATGGGATGCAGCAAAAGCAGTTCTAAGAGGGAAGTTTATAGCAATACAAGCCTACCTCAAGAATCAGGAAACATCTCGAATAAACAACCTAACCTTGCACCTAAACAATTAGAGAAAGAAGAACAAAAAAACCCCAAAGCTAGCAGAAGGAAAGAAATCATAAAGATCAGACCAGAAATAAATGAAAAAGAAATGAAGGAGACAATAGCAAAGATCAATGAAACTAAAAGTTGGTTCTTTGAGAAGTTAAACAAAATTGATAAACCATTAGCCAGACTCATCAAGAGAAAAAGGTAGAAGACTCAATTCAATAGAATTAGAAGTGAAAAAGGAGAAGTAACCACTGACACTGCAGAAATACAAATGATCATGAGAGATTACTACAATCAACTCTATGCCAATAAAATGGACAACCTGGAAGAAATGGACAGATTCTTAGAAATGCACAACCTGCTGAGACTGAACCAGGAAGAAATAGAAAATATGAACAGACCAATCACAAGCACTGAAATTGAAACTGTGATTAAAAATCTTCCAACAAACAAAAGCCCAGGACAAGATGGCTTCACAGGCGAATTCTATCAAACATTTAGAGAAGAGCTAACACCTATCCTTCTCAAACTCTTCTAAAATATTGCAGAGGGAGGAACACTCCCCAACCCATTCTACGAGGCCACCATCACCCTGATACCAAAACCAGACAAAGATGTCACAAAGAAAGAAAACTACAGGCCAATATCACTGAGGAACATAGATGCAAAAATCCTCAACAAAATACTAGCAAACAGAATCCAACAGCACATTAAAAGGTTCATACACCATGATCAAGTGGGGTTTATTCCAGGAATGCAAGGATTCTTCAATATACGCAAATCAATCAACGTGATACATCATATTAACAAATTGAAGGAGAAAAACCATATGATCATCTCAATAGATGCAGAGAAAGCTTTCGACAAAATTCAACACCCATTTATGATAAAAGCCCTGCAGAAAGTAGGCATAGAGGGAACTTTCCTCAACATAATAAAGGCCATATATGACAAACCCACAGCCAACATTGTCCTCAATGGTGAGAAACTGAAACCATTTCCACTAAGATCAGGAACAAGACAAGGTTGCCCACTCTCACCACTATTATTCAACATAGTTTTGGAAGTGTTAGCCACAGCAATCAGAGAAGACAAAGAAATAAAAGGAATCCAAATCAGAAAAGAAGAAGTAAAGCTGTCACTGTTTGCAGATGACATGATACTATACATAGAGAATCCTAAAGATGCTACCAGAAAACTACTAGAGCTAATCAATGAATTTGGTAAAGTAGCAGGATACAAAATTAATGCACAGAAATCTCTTGCATTCCTATACACTAATGATGAAAAATCTGAAAGTGAAATTAAGAAAACACTCCCGTTTACCATTGCAACAAAAAGAATAAAATATCTAGGAATAAACCTGCCTAAGGAGACAAAAGACCTGTATGCAGAAAATTATAAGACATTGATGAAAGAAATTAAAGATGATACAAATAGATGGAGAGATATACCATGTTCTTGGATTGGAAGAATCAACATTGTGAAAATGACTCTACTACCCAAAGCAATCTACAGATTCAATGCAATCCCTATCAAACTGCCACTGGCATTTTTCACAGAACTAGAACAAAAAATTTCACAATTTGTATGGAAACACAAAAGATCCTGAATAGCCAAAGCAATCTTGAGAACGAAAAATGGAGCTGGAGGAATCAGGCTCCCTGACTTCAGACTATATTACAAAGCTTCAGTAATCAAGACAGTTTGGTACTGGCACAAAAACAGAAACATAGATCAACGGAACAGGATAGAAAGCCCAGAGATAAACCCACGCACATATGGTCACCTTATCTTTGATAAAGGAGGCAAGCATATACAGTGGAGAAGAGACAGCCTCTTCAATAAGTGGTGCTGGGAAAACTGGACAGGTACATGTAAAAGTATGAAATTAGAACACTCCCTAACACCACACACAAAAATAAACTCAAAATGGATTAAAGACCTAAGTGTAAAGCCAGACACTATCAAACTCTTAGAGGAAAACATAGGCAGAACACTCTATGACATAAATCGCAGCAAGAGCCTTTTTGACCCAGCTCCTAGAGAAATGGAAATAAAAACACAAATAAACAAATGGGACCGAATGAAACTTAAAAGCTTTTGCACAGCAAAGGAAACCATCAGGAGCCAGAGCAGCACAGCTGCAACCACCCAGCAAGAATCCCGCCCCCTCCCCTCCTTGCCAGCCTGTTAGGAGAGCCCTGTGCTGTAGAGCATCAGTCCCCAAGGGCTGGTTTCCTGGAAGAAAATTTTTCCACGGACTGGGGGTCCGGGGTAGGGGAGGGAATGATTCAGGCCTGATGCTAGCAATGGGGAGGGGGGGATTGTGGACCCCTGCTCTAGAGCGAGCTCCCACCTCTCCGTTATCTGATCAGAGAATAAAGCTTTCCTTTGCTCCTAACCCAAACTTGTTTGGCTCGAAGGACACTGGACAGAAGGACCCTTGTTGGGGACCCACTCAGGAGGATCTGTAACACAACTATGTGACTCATTACCTTTTGAAACTTCATTCATTTCATTGATTGAATTATGCTCTAAGAAGACCCAGATAAACCAGATATGGCTTCCAACCTCAAAAACCCTTTTTATGGGCTGGAAATATCTTTTTTATCACTGAGCTCAATTCACTAACGGTTCATTTCATCTTATGATGATGAAATTTGTTTTACAATTTCACATTCTCCCTCATGTATTTGTTCCTTTCTGGACTCATTGCCACGGCCCTGGTTCATATCTTTATTTCCTGAACTATTTTTCCTGACCATCCTAGCCGTAAGTCATAGACATCATATGATTTAGAACTTGCTGGGCCCTAAACATTTCTATCCCAGTGATTCTCAAACAGTGGTTGCCATACTTCTAATGAGTCATGGTGTTCGTAAAGGTGGATCCTCATAAATCTGTGAGAATTCCTTTTTCTTCAGTTCTTTTGGATGCAAAAAAAGTATGCCAGGATTTTCTTTCTCTCTCCTCCTTCTGACCACACTTAAGTATATCTATTTTAAAGAATGGAAACAGAATTTTATCAGTTTTTTTATATTATATACTTCCCACAATTAAGGAAAGAATAAACCTTTAAGCCACAAATGTAGACAGTCTAGACACGGTTATTAAACTTAAATTTAATTGAAATTAAAAATCTACTTCCTTACTCTTGCTAGCCACGTTTCAGTTTCAAGGGTTCAACAGCCATATATGACTAGTGGCTACCATACTGGGCAATGTGGATATAGAATATTTTAAAAATCACAGAAACTCCTATTGGATGGTATTTGATGGAAGAATGCCCTTGGACTGCCCACATTAAGCCCAGGACTAACTGATGCTGCTTTTGAATCATATCTTGTTCCTTAGTCCTCAAGAATTCCCATGGAGCCTGCAACTGAGAGCTAAGGGGTAACAAAATCTGAGTTCTAAGACCCAAAGACTCGTGAAGTGATCAAGTGGAAGGAGGCCTGTGTTTTTCCCCACAAACCTTAAAAAATGATGTTCCCTGAACTCTACTCCAAAGTAGCAGCAGTCATGTGGATGGATACAGAACAAGAGCTTTCAAACACCTCCCTTCCTCACCAAGAAAAAGGTGTGAGACCAGCTTTACCCCAGAGTGATGACAAATCCCTGATGAAGGAGGGCCAGTGTCAGATGAACATGGGTCATCTGGTGTCACTATGAGAGCCATTTAGGATCTTGAAGTTATCTAAATATGACAAAAATCAGAATCCTAAAATCTGTATAGGAGAAGGGAAATTTAGCAACCCCAGTTAGTCCCTCTGGAAAGCGGATGTAGGATAAGAGACTCAGAAGAAAGACTTCCTTATATTTGTGCCACCTGCATGGGCTGTCCCAGAGCATCCTAGCACTACAGGTCACTACTAATGTCTTCTGCTGTTTGTCTGATGGAGTTAGAATTAAATCTTAATCCCTACTGCAGGATCCACTGAACAAGCTTGATTGCTGTATTCCTTTGATCCTTGAGTGCCCTTTGTTATTAAACATTCTCTAAGGACCCATACAGTCTCACTCCTGTAGACTCTGTTCCCTCTTACATTATCTCCAGGGTCTTTTTGCCCTTGTAATGGACTCACCCCTAGCACTTGATTTTCCTTTTTATTTCGGACAGTTTGCTCCAATTTCTACCGCAATCTACTCTTTTATGCTTGTAAATGCACCCAAATCCTATACCTAAACTCCAATGCTTTAATCAATGAATGAAGTCCTGTTCCATATAGACCATATATCGAAAACAAATGTTAGCATTTAAACTGATTCCTAGACTCTTTGATCAATCTTTTCTCCATATTTGGATTCTGTAAATTCTCAGAATTTACAGCCATTAAAATTACAACTGGGGCAGCCTCTCTGACCCTGTATCTGGGCTACGTTATACAGAGCTAGCTCTACCTCAAGTTAGTACTTCCTGGCTCAGTTGAGCTTGGGTCATTCCAGAGTCTCTAAAATCACTCTATGCCTCCATTTTGGCCTAATATGGCCAAATGGTCTGTAACACTTCATGCCCAGGTCAACCCAAATTACATTTCCTTCCACTTACACAAATCCTACAGCTTTCCCAAAGACTATTTCAAGTCTCCTTTCTATGTGAAACCTTCCTTAACTGCCTACACACATTGTAGATTTCCTGCTTATCTGACCTCTTACAATATCTGCATTTAGTTCCACACATTTATTATGTATGCTAATAGTTCTCCCTAATTTCTTGAAGGCAATGGCTCATTTATTCATTTACTCAGTCTTCCAACTTTTATAAAAATGTGTAAAAGCCACTCTCTTAGATGATAAAGGTACAACAGGTTAAAAAGTTCCTATTCCAAATCTGAAGAACCCACAATTTATAGAGGAGTACAGACTAAGAAGGCAAAATACACCTGTTGATTTAATAACTCAGTGATAACTACGGGAGGGAGGAAACTCTTTAATTTAGAGTTATAAAATACATGATACATTACATGATAATTACATGAAATTACATGATAATTACATGATAGTTTATAACTATCATGTAAATAAAAGGCTCTGAATGGTAAAGAGGTGGTATTTAAAATTGTATTTTCAAGAAAGGACAAATTAAACTTTAGGGTCATGCTAGGTATAAGGATCAGCTAGGTTTTGGGGTGGGTGGGAAAGGGCTTAGACTCAAAGAGAAATAGGTAACGACTGTATAGAGAAGGATGGCTTTGTTGCATGAAAAGACAGAGTGAGCCGAGGAAGAAGTAAAAGGTACTATGTAGATGGAAAATGATCACGGAAAGAAATTTTATTGATACATAAATATAGACAACCATAAAACATTCAATTCCATTCATTTTCTGAGGAGGAGTTAAGTGATGTAACAGTGGACAGAGAACATCATTTAATTTCATGGATTAGAGTTGACTAGAAGTTTCAGGGACTATAGAAAGAGGACCCTATAAAGAAATTAATGCAACCAATATTGATGAGTCAAAGTTCTTTCATAGCAAAATAAATGTATATTCAAAGGACACACTAGAACTTTTTAATATACACTTCTATTTTTCCAGATCCCTTATTTTAAAGCACATAAGGATACAGTTCATTTAGAAATTGGGAATTTCTTCAATCTTTTACCTTCTTGTAGATCAGTCCAATTACAGCTGTCTTAATTTTTGCTGAAGTGAGCATGTTAAAACGTTGGTACTGCTGAAGGATCAGGGTTTGCAAGAAGACAACGACAAAAAGTGCCAAAGCATAACCATAGCCACTCCAGCCAAAATCTGGGCGGTGTTCACAGAAAATGATCATTTGCCTGAATGTCATATGCAAATTGAGAAAAGGGAAGAAATGTTAAACATCTGAAGTAATAAAATGCTTATATGAATTAAGTACTGTCAAAATGTTACACACACACACACACACACACACACACACTTGCCTGTTTTTTTACTTGCCCAGTTTGGCATCCTTTCCCCCTTTATTTTTACTCAAGTATATATAATAAATAGAATCAACAATTATTATCGCAGGCTTGTGGGTAGAAGGATATTTTCTAGTTTTCATATGGCAATCTCATCAAATAATTAAATGTTCTGGCCTAACTTCATCATGAAAATTGAGACACAGAGACATTTAAAAGTTCTTTCTTTTTTTTGCTGAAATCATGCATTTTGTTAAATATAGGGAAACATAACAATTAGAACTTAAGTAGAGAATCTCTTAGCATGGCAAAAAGACACTGTTTCTTTAAAGGCCTGAATTATAGCTCACCTTTTATTACTTTTATGCATATCCAATTTCCCTCTCCTCTACCGTTACTTATTTCCTCTTAAGTTTGGTGAGAACACGGTCATCGTGATTAAGGTCAATGCTGGGTACACCTAGACAATGGGGATGGTTCTAATTATCTAAGCTTCGATCTACTTTATTGACAGCTTGGACAGTTAATGGATGTACACTTAAAAGCAATTCATGTTGCCCGAATTGCTTTATAAACCAAGTACTTCAAAAATTATCTTTATTAAAATTGTACCTTAGAATCAAATATAATACCAGTGCCTCTAAAAATCCTACTATAAACCTCTAGTCACTGAAAATCACTATTTGAAGTGACCACAACCCACATAAACATTATACAACAGCAGGTTCTGTATTTTTAGTTGATGTCTATCAGATGCCATCCATTGGGACTCCGAATTATTTTTACAAAAGCAACTTACTAAATAACTTCTTGGTCTCAGAATTAAATTTCCTGAACGAGAAGCACTATTCTTCTTACTGTAGATACATCTATCAATTAGACTGTTTCCTGTTTCATAAAATCAAACAACTAAATGACTATCACCAGGTACTATATTAATATGGAACTACTAAAAATATTTCCAGGAAATACTGTAAATAATCTGTGATCAAGGCATGGTAAAGATCATAAACCTATATTCATGATATCAGATATAAATACTCAATTTTTGTTTGACTGACATTAGAATAAAATCCCAATAAATGGGAAAAAAGAGTAAGCACCATGATCAACAAGAAACAAATTTCTTCTACTAGTAAATTAATGAAAGTATTATTTTGATATATTTATTATACATGAGACATGATCATATAAATTCATAAAATTCTTTCTGATGACTCAATTCTTCCCCAATGCAGGAATTGTAAGCTTATTCAGCTACTCTAGAATGAGTGTTTCTTGGAAAAGCATAGCTTTGGATAAGTCCATTTACTCAGTAATCCATTCAGGAAATGTATTTCGTTCTATGTGCCAGGCTCTGTGCTAGGAGCTAAGGACACAAAAATTGAATAAGTTCCTGGAGGAACTTATAGTCTACTCAGGGAGAAAGACATGTCAACTGACTCATTTCAATGCAATGTTGAAATTTCTGTTTTGCAGGTGTGATCAAGCTAGTATGTTATAAAAAGTGTGTGACAAAATTAGGAAGACAATTCTCTACCCCACAGCCAAGGACTTAACAATTCTTTAGTACCCAACAGACTGCACATTTGGGAAGAACACAGAGACACTGAATTGCCATCGTCTATAACTATTTTCAGAAAGAGTGACCACAGTGAGATTCTCTAATGAGTTTCTTGAGCAGTAGTCAGTCATTGGCAAATGGAAATCAGAACATGACTAAGAATGGCTGGAGATCACTTGCTACTCCTCTCATTTTGAATTTGAACCTAATTCCCCTCCCTTTGGATCTGAGCTGAATTAAGGGATTGCTTGACCAAAATAATATGGCTCAAGTGACATTCTGGGATTTCCAAGTCTAGGTCGTAAAACGACTTGCCTAAACTTCTTGGAATGTTTACTCTGGGAACATCCGGCTGCTATGTAAGAAGATCAACTAACCAGAGACCTCAATGCTTAAGCTAACCATTCAGAGAAGCTGTGGAGAGAGAGAAAAAGAGGGAAAGAGAGATGACCATTTCCAGCCATTTTAGCCCAGGCATCAGGCATATAAGTTTAGAAGCCATCTTCACATTCTGGTACCAGCAGATGCAGAAAAGAATCAAGGTATCACTCATCCAGCAGCCAGGTCCAAGTTCCCAGATGCATGTCTCTATTGGAGCTGCTACAACTATCTCAACCCTTCAAGCTACTCAGTGAATGCCCCAGTCATTGTGGAGCAGAGAAAAGCAATCTCTCTCTGAAGTCCTGGTCCACAAAATCATGAACATAATAAAATCATGGTTGTTTTATACCACTTAGTTTTGAAGTGGCTAATTTTGCAGCAATAGATCACCAGAACAGGGCAGGAGAGAAGATGCTGGCCAATGCATCTCTCATAGATGGACTTCTGGTCATAGATGAATGGTAATTACTCAGTGGTAACTACTTAAAAATAACTGGGATATTCAGAGGTGAGGGGCAGAGGCAGGGGGAATGAGACATCTGTTATCTTGTCTGTGGGGGGAGGGGACGGTTAATCCAGGAGACATTTGGCTTATATGTCTATAGACAAGGGAATCAAATAGAGACTCTGGGGTAAAAACAACAGAAACAGTTTTCTGACAGCAATAAAACAGCTTCTACCCTTGGATTCCTTAACACCATTCTCTTTCGGTTCTCCTCTCTCTGTTCCAGCCACACCTTCTCACTATCTTTTGATGGATTTCCCTGTCTTCACCACCTCTACACACTGAAAAAGCTTATGATTTTTTTGTGTGGACATCTTTACTTCCCTTCACTGTAACTAAGGTGACCTCATCCAAAACAGTAGCTTGATATACCCAGTCTAATTTGGAACAGTTCCCAAATTTATCACTCTAGCCTATATCTTTCCTAACTCCAAACTTATGTAGACAATTGCTCATTCAAACTTTTTACCTAAATGTCTGTCAGGGATCCCCAAGACCACTCCCTCGTTAAATGATTCATTAGAACAACTTTTAGGACTCAGCATATAGTCATATCCACGACTATTAATTATTATGGTGAAAGGATGCAAAACAAAATTAACAAAGAGAAAAGGTGAGTGGGGTGAAGTCTAGGGGAAAACAGGTACAAGCTTCAAAAAGTCCTCTCTCAGTAGAGTCACAGAGAACACTCTTAATTCTCCCAGCAGCTAGTTGTGGCAAATATATGAAACGTTGTCCACCAGGGAAGCCCTTTAAAGACTCAGCATCCAGGGCACCCTCTTCCTAACACACGCCCAAATTCCAGACTCCCAGAAGGAAAGCAGGTATTCAGCATGGACCATGTTGACTGTATAAACAGTCTGGACATACTGAACCACTCCTATCAGTTAAGGTAGTGGGAACCCTCCTGAAATTCAAGTTCCAACCGCCAGCCAAAGGCCAGCCCTATAAACAGACCTTCCAAAGGACAGCAGTCAGGTCTGCTATTTTAATTCTTTTCTGCAGAATGGCTAATACATATTTCAAATTTAGCAAATTCCACTCCCTCCTTGACTCTTTCCTGAGCCTTCCATACCTCAGTAAATGGTAACTCATTTACCTTGTGATTTAACGGAAACTCGGAAGCCACCCTTGACTCCTTTCTTCCTCTCTCAACCTACGTTCAATCTATCAGTGCATTATGTTGACTCTACCTTTAAAATAAAGCCAGGAGCTGACCACTTATCACCTTCATTGCTACAACCTAGTTGAAGCCATCATTCACTTTTGCCTGGATTATCTTAGCTGTTCCTTCTTCCACTCTTGCTCTATTTTATTCTCTGTGCAGCAGCTAGAGTGATTCATGTAAAACTGAAGTCTAATCATATCATTCTACGCTCAAAATCATTCAAAGGTTTCCCTTCTAATATATCACGTTCCATAAGGCCCTTCAAAATCTTTTCCAGCCCCCAAATCTTTCTGACCCCAGTCTTATCACTTTGCTTTTCTGACCTCTCAGCTTCCCTGCTCCAGCCTCACTAGCTTTCTAAGGGTCTTCAAAGACACCAAGCACGCTGCTGCCTCATGGCTTTAGCCCTACTTGTGCTTCCTATTTGCAACAGATATGGTCTCGGCTTCCTCCCTAACTTCCTTCAGAACTTTGTTCAAATTTCACCTTATAACAAATGTCTTCCGTAATCACCTCACAGAAAAAAACAACTTCCAGTTCCCCAGACCGGTATTCCCTACTCTATTGCCTTGCTGCACTTTGCTTTCCTTAGCACTGATTATTTCTTAATACAATTTATATTTATTCATTTGTTTATTATTTATCTCTCCCTTCTAAGTGTCATCGGAGCAGGGACTTTTTGATTTTTGCTCTATCCCCATGGTCTACTTAGAACAGTTTGGCATGTAGTAGGTGCTTAATAAATATTAGATAAATATGTGCCTGAATATTATTTGGGATCCAGGCAACTCAGGATTAATTCTATTTTCATGAATTAAATTGTTCTTAAAAACTCCAACTTGAAAACTTACTCAAAACAAAGAATATAATTATTAGTTCACAAAAAAAGGTTTCCTTGTGTTTCCTTCATATGACAGGCAGAGGTAAGGAAATGTCCCCTTGAAAAAGGTAGCATATAGTCAAGGACTCAATTTTAATGTCTGTCCGTGAATTCTTGCATATAGATACTATAGAGATATTATAGAAATTCTTTAATTTTTTTCTCTATATGTACACATAAATATATACACATACATATATATTTATATATATTTATATATTATTACCTTAGCTGATAAATTTCAATTCCCAAAAGTCCACAGCTAAGGAAAATAGTAGAGGTATGTGTCCTTTCATTTTCTAAACATACACTCAAGCCAGATTTCCTAGATTTGAATTGTAACTCTGGCATTTTCTCACTGTATGGTCTTAGGCAAAGTACTAGAATTTCTTTGTTTCTGCATTGTGATAGTGGATACAATATTACTTCCTACACCATAGGATTGTTGTAAAGATTAAATAAGATAATTAATATAAAGATTTTAGAACAGTGCTTAGTACATGGTAGGTTTCAGTAATTACTCACTATAGTATCATAATTCACATTCATATCACAGGCAAACATAATAGACTGCCTGTATTCTAAATAAAATTTGTAATTGGGACCTATCTCACTCTTTTTTAGTGAATGATTTGCTTATCATTTTCCTGTGGGAAGAAGAAAAAACAAGACTTCAACTTACTTCATTATGAGTGGGCTAGTGAAGGACAAAACATCAGCAAACACTTTGAATAAAGCAACTTGAATCAGGACAAACTTAAAGGTGTTCCACAATGCACGGAGTAGAGACGGTTTCCTGGTATGTGCCTCTTTATGAAAAGATGACTACATAATTAAAGAAAATAAAAACAATGTGAAAAGGGAACAGAACTAATACATAAAATATATATAAACTACCATAAAATTAGTATTGTACTCCAAAGATAGTAAAGCAACAAAAAAAGAATAAATTCAGCTAAACTTGAAAATATGGCCCATATCATTGGTATGGTATGTCTCCAAACCACATGGTATTATTTATACCATGTGGCATAAGTGGAAAAATATTTTATTTTATCACTTTTGTGAGTTTTGAAACTGTTTAAATAATACAGGTTTTATCTTCAAATTATATTTTCTTTTTGAGAAGTCTAAAGACTATATATATATTCATATGTGTGTGTGTGTGTGTGTGTGTGTGTGTGTGTGTATCATGCTACATGTGGAGAACCTATCCCTGCCCCACAAGCTTTGGCCTTGGCCACTATATGACTCACTTTGACCAATAGACATGATTCTCTGAGATACGCAGACCATCTTTGCCATGATGGATGAGGAAAGATATTGGTGAGAGGCCAAAAATTATATACATATCAACACATTTGCTCCTGAGTTTTGAAGGGAAGAGATGCTTAATAATTTGATGACAGAAATTAGCTGCAATAACAACCAATTATACGTATAGAAATGGCTTGTTATTTCACATATTTAAGGGATTTTCTATATTGATAATAATAATAATAATACCTCATATTTGGAACAAGCTTTATTAGTTTTTTAATTAAGTACTAAGAATTTAATAATTAATTACCTTTACTTTTTGCCTCTCTTGATTCTTTAAAACTTCCTTCCTCCATTGTTTTTCGAAGATGGGACACACAATATAGGAGGAATCACTTTCATTTAGTTCGAAAAGATCCTCTCTTTCCAAAGGTTTTTTATAGCCTAAAATAATTATTCTAAAAATGAAAGAGCAAGGTAAACATTTCAGCAAAACCAACAATGAAGTTAAAGCTAATTTTGCACACATTTGCTTGACTTCTTGATTTATAAATTATTTTATTGATCAGGTTGGAATGACTAGAGAGTGTGTTTGAAAACTCATACAACTCTATCCTGGAGTTCAATAATGTATAATAATCCTTTATAGCTTTTAACAGGGCTGCTTAGATATCCAGTTATTCAGTGAAACACTAACTTTATTTACTCATCTCATACTGGAGACGCCCACCTACCCTACCTCCCTTACTGAAATTTAAATAGCTAACTTTCACAGCAAGGTATTCACGCCAAAACCCATATTTGCTTTTTAGCCTTGTATCAGAAGAGAAACGGATTCATCCTCTGCTGGGACTATATATACCCTTTGACACTTGACTTTACAGAATGTCCAAGTGGAGTACCTGTATCTGCCCCACAAACTTAGGCCTTGGCCATGTGACTTACTTTGATCCATAGCATATGAGCCAATGTCACAGAGCCATTTTGGAGCTGATGCCTTAAGAAGTACAGCAAGATACTGCCAGCCTCTTAGTACTTCCACGTTCCTCCATTCAAAAAGCTTGCCCCAGAGTACATGGTGAGTAATTATGCAAAAACAATGGGTCTAAACTGAGATTTTCCCAGGCAAACAAAGGTGCATGGTCTAGTTATACCACAAACGTTATTGTGGCAGACAATGATTCATATTTACCTTACACCCATCCCTTTTGCCTCATCTCTTCCTACTAACTGGAATTTGATATTTATTCATTTGAAAATTTCTTGAACTCAGAGTAAGTCCTTATTCCAGCCACAGAGTGATGATCTGTGATTGGCCTAAATCAGTCCTGGTAATCTCATTACTTTTTTGCTTAGCATTAAATAATATAACTCAGTTATGGCTAAGGAAATCTAAACAGAAGTCTGCTGAGGAGAACTTTCTTTTTCAGAAGAAGACACAAACCAGGGAGTTCCCTGGTTGCCTAGTGGTTAGGAGTCCACGCTCTCACTGCCGTGACCTGGGTTCAATCCCTGGTGGGGGAACTGAGATCCCGCAAGCCGGGCCACGCGGCCAAAAAAAAAAAAAAAAAAGACACAAAACTTCAAAAGGAGAAAATGCTTGCCTTCCTTTTCCTGCACCTTCCTCCTTCCTCCCTGTACTGAAGACATAATGGTCTGAGATGGAGAAGCCACCTGTGCCACCATGGGTGAAAAGCCAAATACTAGAAATGGAGGGTGGAAAGATAGAAAAAGCCTGGGTCCTTGATAACATTGCTGAGGTAGTTCACCAGCCTATTCCCTGCTGGTGAACTACCCAACAACATAAGAAAATATATACATATCTATTTAAGCTATTATTATTTGGCTATTCTGTTACCTGAAGCCAAACACACTGCTAAGTAACACAGTTCAGATATACTCAGTTTTGAGCTTGATGACATGACTCGTTCAATAAGAAATTAAACTACCATTTAAACCCAGGCCTTCTGACTCTATAGCTTCAGTTTTTTCCATTACAAAGTATATTAGTCCAAGAGACCATAACAAAGTATTACACTACTCCAAATTGGAACTGCTTTCATTGTCATTGTTACTGAACAATCTGAATTGATTGACCCTCGGATGGATTTAAACCCTGCGGTAACCAGTCTCCACTGGATTCAATTTTACTTTTATTACACTATCTAATATCATATTACAATTCATATTTAACAAAAAGGCTTAAATGTACTAAGAAGACCTTCCGTAATCATGTTTCTGTTGGCTCAATATGCTGGACAATTTCCTTCAGTGCACTTTTTAAAACATATTAAGCAATAAACTACTTTTATGTCATATTAAGTTCTTCTATTCTGTTCCACAAAATAAATATTCATTTTCAAAATAAGATTGCATTGATTTTCACAAAAGCATTTTTAATGACATTTACTGCCTCAGCATTTTGAGTTAGAACTGTGCAAAACTCAGCGGTTTTGGTTCACAGGGATAAGTGACCCCTGGCTTTCATGCTGAGTCTCCAAATAATGCAGCATCTAAAAGTGACACTTAAGCTGGATTGATTGTGGTGTATTTGGGCTCGGCTGTGACTTCCCTTTTGCCAGGTGTGTGCTTCTTCCACCTCTTTTGCTCTCTTCTGGTCTAACTTTTACACATAAGCACCTAGGAAAAGAGGAAGTGGTGTTTCTTTAAATCAATTGATGAAGCAGCTTTGGGGAAGCAACTAGGACCAGTAGCTGACCCTCCCAATGAGTGAAATGTAGCATGCACCAGGTCCCACAAACTTGTGGACTTTAGTCCTACAGCAATAATAAAGGTACATACAAGCATCTTGTGTTTTTTAGATTGATATTTCTTTTCAAAGGACATTCACTTAAACTACTTTGATACTCACAACACTCTAAAGCATGCAGAGCAATATTAATTTCCCATTTTTACAGGTGGTTAAACAGCAGGAACTCTAGGGACTGGCCACAGGTTTGGTTTTTTTTTAATTTTTATTTATTTATTTATTTTTGGCTGTGTTGGGTCTTCGTTTCTGTGCAAGGGCTTTCTCTAGTTGTGGCAAGCGGGGGCCACTCTTCATCGCGGTGCGCAGGCCTCTCACTATCGGCCACAGGTTTTTAAATGTGATATACACCAGTGCTAACTTAACCAAAGGCAGACAGTGTCATTAAGTGTAATATTTCTACTCTGCATTCAATTTTGTTACATTAGAGAGAATTTTGAGTGTATTTAAGATTAACAAGGGTGCATAAGTATCTCATCCAGCTGATGTTAAAGGTAGTAAACCAGTGGCAGTTGGGTAGGAGGATGAGATGAAAAGTAAATTTTGTAAATGAGTAATAATTGAATACTTGGAAAGTATAGATATACAGTAGCATCATCATTTTCATTATTGCTAATTACGTTTTTAAACATTTCTGGAAAGGGGTGATTGTGTAATGGGAAAAGCCAAGACAGTCTGTACAAAAATCGTAGGATAGGACAAAGTTAGGAAATGTACAAGTTTTATCAATATGTGAGCAAAAGGTAGGACAGATTGACTAGTGTATCCCTGGTTAAAATAATAATTCAACTGTGACCTATAAGAACTTTAACTAGATTTTTCCATGTATGTCAAGGGGATTATTCTATGACCATGATTATTATACACTGATGACAGATTATATTTGCTAATAAAGCCTTCATAATTACTCGATCATCAACATGATCTAGACAGCTACTGCCTTAGAGATTAAGGCTCATAAGCATATAATTGGCTAATTGTTTGTATCATCTGAGTACATTTTAATTGAATTATTCATATAATTATGGGAGCTTGAATTTGGCCTAGGAAATAATTTCTGACTTCATTCTGTAACTCAAAGAACAGATCTGAGAACACAATTAACCACTGTCTTCAAAGAGACATTCTCTTAAACAATAGCTATGTTTCAGCTGCAATTGTTTGATCACCAGATAAGAAACCACATTAGATTAACGCCAATGATAGTTTCAGATAATGGCATGCCATGAAAATATCTCCTATCTAGTGCTGAGACGTTAAATTTAAACAGAAAATAAATGCGATATTCAAAAATTATAGCTTATTGCCTATTTGATCTAAGATATGGACTTCAAGCTATTGGGTTGCCATATTTTAAAATTTGCTATGTTTTATCTTGCTTATTACATTTAATTTCAGCTTCTTCCTTTAGGCCTCCTAAAATGGTGTTTGTAATATTTAATATAAATGCATATAGTTTTTATAACTTGATAATAAAAGTTTTAAAGTACATTTACTTAAACTTATTTGCATCATTTACATTCTGTGACAGTCTGTGACTTAAAAATGACACTCTGATAACTATGTATAAAATAGGTAACTAATGAGAGCCAACTGTATAGCACAGGGAATTCTACTCAGTGCTCTGTGGTGACCTAAATGGGAAGGAAATCCAAAAAAGACGGGATCTATGTAAACGTATAGCTGATTCACTTTGCTATACATTAGAAACTAACACAACATTGCAAAGCAACTATACTCTAATAAAAATTAATTTAAAAAAGAAAGAAAAAACTTATTATAATGGTATATTTGAAAAGCAGGATACAAAATTGTGTATGGAATCTGACAAGGGCAATGTCAGTGATTTTTTTAAAAGGCAAAGCATGAAAATAAAATGGAAAGAAAAATCTGCGCTACCCCCACCAAAAAAATGAGAGTCTGAAATTTTTAAAGCCAGTGTAGACATCACTCTTTCTCTCAATTCATGGATGAGACAGAACTCAGGTTTGGAAAACATATCTACACATACACAAATTTGAAAAATCAAAATCGTTACCTGTAAATAGCCCACATTTACATTTACATTTCTATTTAATCTTTATTTTTTTTTAGTGCGTAACAATGTAGCATATTGGCCTAAAATTTTTGCCATCCTCTTTAAGTGATTCCTAGATTTGTATAACTTGGAATTCTTATCATAATTCAACCTCTTCTGCCCAATTATTTGCTCATCAAGTATATCAGTTTTCTACTTCAACAGCTTTCGTAAAAATCACCAATCATCTTTACAATGGAGAATATACTCAGCTCTTATTTCAATTTGCCCCTTTTCAGTATTTAGCCCTATTGGTCACTTTGTATTTCTCCTTTTTTGACAGTTTCCCTAGCTTGCAATCACA